>NC_139642.1:22254266-22276766 GCF_964638095.1 Poromitra crassiceps | reverse complement strand
ATAAACAACTAACCAACGCTGCGGGTCCGTATGGAAACAGTGTTACTCGAAATGGTTAAAAGTTAAATCAATTTTGTCATTCAGTGGTGTTTTACTGCCATGTAAAGTAACTATTACGCTAGCCGTTAGCATTAGCCACAGTAGCCGACTACCCACAATGCATTACGTTATCCCAGCACCCGAACGACACGGCTGTAGAGCAGAATGGCTCTGCTGTAAAATCCTCATAGACGTTTTTTTTTGTCAAGTTAAAACAGTGTAAAAATTACACCGGAAGCGGAAGAAGCACCCATCAGGCATCATGGCAGCTAGAAATAAGGTGGATATAGAAATATTTCATGTTCTCTTTTCGCCTTGACTTTCTTCCTTTTTCCTCATTTGCGAGAAGGTAGGCTCTGCAAACCAGTTGTTGGAGGACATACTAGTCATACTAAACCCCTCCTGTAAACTTTACAGCCAGGACTAGCTAACTTCAGAGGATATACTAGTCATAAACCCCTCCTGTAAACTTTACAGCCAGGACTAGCTAACTTCAGAGGATATACTAGTCATACTAAACCCCTCCTGTAAACTTTACAGCCAGGACTAGCTAACTTCAGAGGATATATACTAGTCATACTAAACCCCTCCTGTCAACTTTACAGCCAGGACTAGCTAACTTCAGAGGACATAAACCCCTCCTGTAAACTTTACAGCCAGGACTAGCTAACTTCAGAGGACTAGAGCCATCAAATGTAATTTAAGTCAATGGGTTTTGGTTATTGCATTGATGAACTATAGAGAGGTCCAGGGATGACGTATTTTTGTAGGCTGAATGCGGAAGTCCCAAACTTCCTGGTTCTACACTGTTTCTGTCTATGGGATTTTTGAATGGGTTTTTGGCGCGATGCTTCAAATAAGGTCTGTGGGCAACGCAAGTTTAATCAAACGCGAACCGAGGTTCAGCGGGATAATCTTCACACATGAGGACCACTTTCATGAGTTTTGAAGCGTAAATGCGAGCCCTAGAAGTAAAATGCTCCAGCTAAGCTAATCCAGAACTACACACTGTCGCATAGGCTTCCACGTCACGTCAGCACTCAACCTGGACTGTTGTTGATGTGTGCACTGATTACCCCGGGCTGAACGGGGCTGAACCAGGTGAGGGAAAGAGAATTTCCGTGTTCGCCCTTTGAAGTGGTGACGTTATTGACGTATATATCCCCATCGACTCAAAAGTGTAGTCTCATTTAGCCGTTTGCTAGCTAGCCGTCCTTTTAACGGCACATAAAAGCTTCAAAACTCATAAAAGTGGTCTTCATGTGTGAAGATGATGTTACTAAACACTGGTTCGCGTTTGATTAAGCCAGCGTTGCCCAGAGAGATTATTAGAAGCATCGTGCCAAAAACCCATTCAAAACTCCCATAGGCGAAAACTGTTTAGAACCAGGGGCGTTAGCATCGATGATTTCCGGACTCGTTACTGGACCTCTCTATTGAATGTTGTCTTCTTTACGAAGAAGATCAATTTGAGATATACGGATCAGTGTGTTATTAGACACAGTGGGTTGTGCCATAAAGGTACTGTTGCAAAGCGAACATGATCCGTTTTGTTTTTGCTAAGTTAGCTTGCAGCTTTCAAGGGAAACTATTTTAGATTAGTACAATACCAAGCGAGATGAGGTCTGGATGATAGTGCTTGTTAAATGGATATTGTTAAAGCCTTTGGAGGACAGGTAAGAGACTTGCCATGGATCTGCTTCCCAGCTGCTCTCACTCTCATAAATGCACAAAAAGGTTATCCTGCCTCTATGAAAAAAGAAAATCAAAGGCAGTCCACTAGAGCACGCAATCTGAAATTATATTGTGTATTTCTATGATCTCCTACTTGCTGGGTGTATTGTGGTTCAGCTGTTTGGAGCGTAGGCTGGTCAGGTTGAAATGCTACTAATGTACCTGCCCACAACCAAAAAAGTTTGGCCACCCCTGTTAGAGTAACATGCACAACTCTACTTGATCGTGTGTGTGTGTGTGTGTGTGTGTGTGTGTGTGTGTGTGTGTGCATGTGCGTGCGCGCGCGCGCGTGTGTGTGTGTGTGTCTGTGTGTGTCAAGGAACCATTTTCAGCTTGTTGCTCAGGCTGACTGTAATTGTCCTGGGAAGTGTCAGCTCTGTGTAATAAATCACTCCTCGGGAACACTGTGTTCTCCACTCAGGGATGGACTCTGCGTGCGTGTTTCATGCATGCTTAACATAGAGCGAGAGCAAAGAACATAGCTGAGGCATCATAGAACATAGCTGAGGCATCATAGAACATAGCTGAGGCATCATCATAGAACATAGCTGAGGCATCATAGAACATAGCTGAGGCATCATAGAACATAGCTGAGGAATCATACATAGAACATAGCTGAGGCATCATAGAACATAGCTGAGGCATCATAGAGCATAGCTGATATAGCTGAGGCATCATAGAACATAGTTAAGGCATCATAGAACATAGCTGAGGCATCATAGAACATAGCTGAGGCATCATAGAACATAGCTGAGGCATCATAGAACATAGCTAAGACATCATAGAACATAGCTAAGGCATCATAGAACCTAGCTGAGGCATCATAGAACATAGCTAAGGCATCATAGAACATAGCTGAGGCATCATAGAACATAGCTAAGGCATCATAGAACATATCTAAGGCATCATAGAACATAGCTGAGGCATCATAGAACATAGCTAAGACATCATAGAACATAGCTAAGGCATCATAGAACATAGCTAAGACATCATAGAACATAGCTAAGACATCATAGAACATAGCTGAGGCATCATAGAACATAGCTGAGGCATCATAGAACATAGCTGAGGCATCAATGAACATAGCTAAGACATCATAGAACATAGCTAAGACATCATAGAACATAGATAAGACATCATAGAACATAGCTGAGGCATCATAGAACATAGCTAAGGCATCATAGGGGCTGAAGGTACATTTAGAGGCGAAGCATTGCAGCTCCGTGTCACAACTGGCTTTTAATTCCCTGATGAAATTGCCCCAGTGAGTGACTTTTTTCTTCTTCTCCCAGGCACATTTTTATGCTCCTTGAAAAACCTACCAATGCATGTAATTAGTATATAATTAGAATGTCAATTCATTAATTAATTACAGCCCTGTTGTGCACTATTAGGTGCTCAAGGCCCCCCCTTCCCCCGGTTGTATTTGTCCAGAAGGTATAGTAGTCAACAGAATGAGCATCAGATGTGAAGGCTCCCAAGGAAGAGAACGGTATAAACTAGGCATTTAAGTGAATATAAATGCGGATTTATCCGGGTTAAGACTGTTTGAATCCAATTAAATAAGCACTCCACATGCATTGTAGGGGTATACGTTAAGTCGGTGATCCTGTTATGGCACACAGACACACAGAAGGCAGCAGGTGTACCCTATGCTGTCAAGTTCTGCATTGAAAGGCTGCAGGAGTGGCCTCCTGCAGCCTCAATATTCATCTCCCTGCCCTCCTGATGACATCACCACGCGAGCTAACGCTAATGCTACAGTACCACTTCAGTCAAACAGTTTGACTTGTTATTTCTGCTAGGCTGCAAGTCTCAGCCAGCAACATCTCATTTTAGAAGTACTTTCATTGTGCGTTATGTTGCCTGTTTTGAGCTGAACGGGCAAGTTGCTAGATTCTGCCCCGTGGCCTGAGCTAGGCCTGTTGTTTTATCCTGTGTCATACGACGGTTACCCCATGGTCACCATGGTCTGTTTTCTCTTAGCACTGCTGAACTTTGACCTCGCTGTGCTCGTGGTAGCTGGGCTTTTCTGTATAGCTCACTGTGCTTTGTGTTTATTATTCCCCTTATCTGTTTCCATCTTTCTATATAACTGTAATCCGCATTCCCTTCCTTTGCCAGTTCGCACACATTCCGTTGTAGACCAGAAGAAACGTATCTCTACCTGCTAACAAAGGCCGATTCAGCCCATTGGGTGCCTCTTTCCAAGTGGACTCGGTGAACACAGCGGAGCTGCCTTTGCCCTGGGTCTGATCTCCAATATTGCAACACCCACAATGGATCCCTCTGGGTTCAGTACAAGATCAAGGCCTACAGAGCCCATTCACAATTCTTTCTCAAACAAGTCCCAGTGCCTCGGTGGAAGGAGACCGTTCGGTCACATTGAGAAGGTGTGTGTGCGTGCGTGCGTGCGTGCGTGCGTGTGTGTGTGCGTGTGTGCGCATGTGTGTGCACGTGTGTGTGTGTGTGTTTTGCAGTCCATAGCTTTTTCCGCTGCCGCTCAGAGCAGCGTGGGGTTCGTGGAGTTTGCAGGGGTTGCTGGGTTCGCTGTGCCGCTGCGAGTTGGTTTTGCCCAAAGTCCTGTCCTTGAACTGTGAAAGAATATGCTGCTAGGGAAAGGCTTTTCAGACTGACTCACTGCAATAGTTGAAGGCAGGCCAGCTGAACGAGAGCCAGGCAACACAGATCCTGGGCTAGTTCTAAGTATCACACACAGCCGAAAAGAGATTGTTAAAGTGGTTCATTACATACAAGTTGTTCTTGTCACTCGATTAAACATGAGACAGAAACCAGAATACTGCCCTGGTGAAGGCCGCGCGTGGCCCAAACATGTTGGCTTTTTAATTTGTCCAGTAATGGACTAAGCATTTATATTAAAGCTTTTTAAAATCTTTGAATCTTTGAATTTTTTTTATTACAAAAACCTGAATATTGTGATGCCATTATAATTACTTAATCTTAAGCTTATGTACAAATTGACCCCATACAGATTTCTTGATGGCTTCAACCTTCTATACCAACATTGAGTTTTTATCTGACTTAAATTGGAATTGTTATTTTATTTATTTTATTTATTTTAATCTTTTGTCTCAAGATGAAACGCCAAAAATACTTGACCGTGTTGGTGAGGCAGTCCGAGACCCGAGGGAGCGGAAGTGTCTAAATTGCAAGGAAAATTCTTTCATTCAGGCCTGTATAGCTGCTGTAAGCTGAACTGCCCCACAGGACGAGAGCTGGTTTCTATCAGGAGTTCCAGGCTGTAACCAGAGGCCAAGCCATCTAGCTAGCAAAGGCTTCTGTATTCAATTATAGCAAAAGCAGGGGGAATGCTAAAACAGTAGGCTGACATGTCTGATGTAGTCTAGCTCTAACTGGGGAAGATGGCGGCTGCAGAGAGTTGGTATGCGCACGCAGCAGTATTTTGTATGCGTGTATAAACGTGCTGCACATCACAGTATTGACAAACGGTTATTAATTAAATAAATGTAAAAATGTCCTCTGTGTTATCTCCCCCCCCCCCCCTTCTCTGCCTCCCCACAACAGGTTCCCCTTAAAGGTTCTGTGTTCTAATCTTGTGTATGGGGTGCTCAATGGCTGACCCACAGCAGTTCTTCACTGGCAAGCTTTATGTCCTTATGTACCAACTAAAGCTGCCAGCTGAAGAACTGTTGTGGTTAGCTCTTTCCTGCACTGAAGACTCCTGCGGACCATGACGGAGAGCAGATAGTGGCGTGGTCTGTGGAGGACTGAACATACTGTAGTCAACCAGCGTACAAAATGTCCTCTCAACAAGCCCAGAGCCTCACCACCACATGGAAACTGTGTTACTTATGCAGCATGTTCATGTGTTCCAATTCACACCATGACACCTGCTGTATCATGTAACAAATGTAATGCATCATGGAGCAGCAGGCCTATACAGTATCTGTCATACTTATTGATTTCCATGAGGGCTACAGGATGTCATTTTGTGTTTGTTTTGAAAGATAATGGTCATTTGAATGTTACTAGTTTCACCTGACTTGCATCACCCCGAAGATTGCTGCACATTTTACAATCATTACATAAATGTACATTAAGCAGAGCTTTTTTCCTCTTATTTGGGGTTTGATATTTCACACCTCATTATTATTATTATTATTTTTTTTATTCCCTCCCCCCCCATTTTCTCCCCAATTGTACTTGGCCAATTTTTCCCCCTGCTGCCCCGGTCACTGCTCCACCCTCTGCCGATCTGGGGAGAGCTGAGACTAGCACCATGCTTCCTCCGACACATGCGCAGTTGCCAGCCGCTTCTTTTCACCCGACAGCGGGAGCTTAGCCTGTAGGACGTAGCACGTGGGAGGATCACGCTATTCCCACCAGTTCCCGACCGTCCACCCCGACCAGGCGCCCCGGCCGACCAGAGGAGGCGCTAGTGCAGCGCCCAGGACTCACCTCATTACATTTTATATGAAAAACCAGGTCTGCATCTGATTTGGTTTCTCTGTACTGTGACACACTGAAGTGACATTTCACTTGCGTGTAACGTTAGTGCACATACCTCATAGTCACCTACTAAAACTGGGAGCAGTAGTCTAGCCCGTTTTCACAGGGGCGACGACGGCCAAGGGCTTCAAATACCGCCGCTTTGTCACGCACCTTGTGCGCGTCAGATGTTAACGAGCCCTCAAGGCGGCCATTGAGAGCTTGGTCCCCGGTCTTCGCCCATGAAGGAGGACTTCTTCCTGCAGGTAACCCATATCAAACCCTAACCCCAACTAAGTGGCTACCAGTGCCTTAACCCCAACCTCACGGCATCACTGACCTGTGCCTAACCCCATCCCCCCTCAACCCGCTGTGCCTCACCGCAACCGTGTGCGTCCAAAACATGACATACGAGGATACCACGAGGGTAACATCAGACGACAAAGCGGCTGGTATTTGACACCATTGGAATGAGAATGTGTTGAGTAGACACAACCACATTTTAAACAGTCCTACTCTGAAAGTCATACTTCCAACAAAGTATTCCCATTTGATATGATTTAATTTCATGTGTTTAGGATGCTTTCAAAAAGTACTTAAATGCTGAGACCTGGGGGGAGGCTGAATGCTGGTGGTAACAGTGGATCCCTAACGATGCTAATAATGCTAGTTATAGAAGTAAATATAAGCTAGTAGAGGGGTCAGCAACCTAAGGCACGGGTGCCACCTCTGGCACGCGAAGGATTAATCAGTGGCCCCGCAGTACACAGTAGCAATAAGTGTTCAATTGAGATTTTTTTGTGTATATACATATTGAAATGCCAGATTACCTATTTCACAGCTATTTGCAGAGAGTGGCCATGACTGAGCTATTTCTAGAACGGGTGCAATAAGGCCACATATAGCCACAGTCAATTTATCCTGATACAAGTTACAGTAACTAATTAAAAGTGTACTATAGCCGTACAAAACGTTATTGGGGTCTGACTAAAAGTGATACATCTGAGTTACATAACTAATCAAAGTAGACTTACTATGGTCATGTTCAATTGATCTCAACAGAGTTAAATATGAATGGGGTTGGCCACGCCACCAGAAGGTATTTGTGTTTGAATTGGAAACATTATTGAGTTTACCGGTAAGTTTGAAATTATGCTATTTCAGGTTGAATTGAAACGCTAATTCAGTTGGATGGAAGCAATGTTATTCAATGAGTTTGAAAGGCTATTTGTGTTTGAATTGAAAGTGTTATTCAATTTAAGGTTAAGAATGAAGATTTGTGTTATTATGTTATGTTTAAATGTGTGTCATGTGAATGCTGTATTGAGATTATATTTGTGCTGTGCTTTGCTATGTGCTCTAATTAAAAAGTAACTTATTATGCGCAATAACTGATCTCATCTCTCTTATTTGAACAGTTGTCCACTAAATAAGAAAGCAGCCTCTTCTCGTGATGTAAAAATATTAAGGATGATGTGCGTTAGCCAGGTACATTTAGCAGTTACGTTTTTAAAGGTTACTCTGGTTCCCGGGGGTGATACAGGCTCACAACGGCCACACGTGACATGGAGGGTGTACAAGTTATACACCGTCACGGTTAAGCAAGGAGTGTCGCTTTAGGGGAAAACATGAACATTCATTTCAACAACCACAACAACATTAAATGCTAGGGGGAGCCACCGTTAAGTTTTGAACGAATCCCCCTACCTCCTGGTTTATCAGTTAGACATTCTATAGCGTAACAAGTGTCCACAAGGAAAAGTAAGCGCGGATAGGCTAACTAGGATCGCCTGAAAGAGAAAAGGCATGGTGAGAGGAATGAACCAGGTGTACACCGGCATATCGAGCATTATTAACAGCATCCTGTTATTTATTATATTCACAGTAGTGACCCACGCTACTCTGCCTCTGATTGGCTATAGCCTCCTTGCATACCATGCATTCCAAAGCAGCAGAGAGCAGATGAAAATGTCGGCGCGAAAGACAATGTCGGGTCCGCCAGCTAAAAAACCTCAGGCACACTCATTGACAAGCACATTTGAAAATGGCACTTCATATCAAAAAGGTTGCCAACCCACAATAAATAATTATGAATGAATGGATGGTTGGAGGGATGGATGAAGAGGAAGCAGATGAGTTGTTTTAAGTGCACCACAACATTTCACTAGCATCTTGGTGTTCAGTTTAAGAAGCGCTATCCGCTATTTTCTGTTCGGTTGATGTTTTTTTTGTATTATCCTCTGTCAGCAATGTTATTTTTGCTTTGACTCCTCTGGAGATTTTGCAACATTTCTGTTGTCGGAAACAACCCGACACATACACACAGACGGACAGACATCTGCCTGTGACCCGCAGCGGGTAATAAACCCAACTTCAAGAGTGAGGGCCCAGTGCCCAGAACAGGATATGAGCGCGAACGTGTCCCTCTAAAAACTGCCAGCCAGACTCGAACAGAGGGAAAGAATGTTCTCGTGCCTTAACAAAACCAGATGCCCCAACTTCTTCTTCTCTCTCTGGCACACATGCTCTCCGCTGCCTTCTCTCAGTCCTCCAGCTCACTTCACACTGCAGATGGAAGCCTCCTTCAGCTGTCTGCTACCTGTCTGGCTCCCAATCTCCTTATCTTCTTGTCTGCTCCTCTTGTCCTCTCACTCCTTATACTTGGCAGACCTCTTCCTGAACCCCCCACGTTAACACATGTACAGAGCAGCACACCAACACAGGGTTATTCCATCCACGCTCTCCTGTAGCTCCTCTTCCTCCAGCACTGCCATGCATGAATGTGCCATAACAGTGTATATGAGGAGCACGCCTTGACCTTGTGTGTGTTTGTTTCGGGTCGACTTCCCAGCTTGATCCGCTCCGAGGCAATCGGGCCTGAGAGTGCATTACGAGATTGAGGCCGGAGCATCGACAGTAAATAATATGGACGGAGCCTATGCCGCTGGTTTCTGGACTATTTTTGGAAGCCTAGTGTAGCCTGTGGCCGTCTTGGGGTCCTTGCGCAGCTCACGCGAGACGTCACGAGGCAGATGGTTTCTCCCAGAGCCGCAGCTCCGCCTGCTATTGGTCCCTGATCGGCAAGCCGCACGATCACTGGACAGGCGACCTGTCAATCAGACCCAAAACATAGTCTTCTCTATCGTCTATTTGACTCTAAATGGGTGAGTTATATAGAAATTCGCCCCCCTGTAAAAACACGATTTCAGACGGCAGCCGTCTTTATTGTCACACTGTAGCCTACAGTTGTTATGAAAGGTAAACATGCTTACCGGTAATTAACCGGTAATACAAAGTGGGGCATTTTAACATGGGGGGGTGAAAGGGAACTACTCCCTTTTGGGTCCAGCCTCAAGTGGCCATTCGAGGAACTACAGCTCTCAGTATCACTTCCCGCGGCTTCCTCTTCCAAATGCCGAGCTAGCCCACTGCGTTGGTGCACTGAGACTGGAAGACAGACACCTACTCTAAGCTGGCTCCACCTGACGCAACAGCACGCGTCGCCATGTGCTGCTCATATGGGTCTTTTGTATCCCATCTCCATATGCCACACCCACAGTGCCCCTGGCTGCACCCCATCACCCTTACCCATGCTGGGGCCAGCTGCTCTGCCAGCTGTGGAGGTTTAGTGAGTAGAACAACCGTCATAGAAAGAGCAGAGGAGAAAGAAAACCCAAGTCTCCATACATCCACATTCTTTACTAGCACAAGTTAAGCCTGCATCATTTAACATGAGAAATGGGTGGTATCATTTGAACAATGCTCTGCAATGCAAGAATTCTATTGACTTTACCTGTAAAAAACAAACATGTAAATAAATATTTGCATAGTTTTGTTTACTCTTTGCTGCGAAATTGGTACACAAATACTTCAGTGTTCTGGCTCAAAGCGCCGCGATAGTCACTTTTAACCGGTTTGAGTTACGCTCTTTCCATATATTTTCCATATAAGTCCACCAGCTTTGTTAGCTGGTTGTTGATATTTATTACAATATTGTGGCTTCTGGACGGACATTTTGCGGAGATAGAGGCAGCCATACTGTTTCCGGTCTACAGGCTGGAAGGGAGACAGATCGTATTCGAGGTAGGAGGAGGAGGTAGAAGAAGAAGAAAAAAAAAGAAAAAAAAGAAAAAAAGAATCAAGTGAATTGAATGCTTATCAGTCTCTTATTAGTTAAGATATACATTTTGTTCAGTTCAGATCTTTATTGTCCCTCGAGGGGGCATTTGATTTGCAGTAGAGGGCACAAACAACATACAAGAGGACATGGGACATTACAGTGACGGCAAACAACCAACAGAAAGTAGACTATCTGTTCGTTAAAAGTATGAAACCATTTGAATGGTAGCCATAATAATAAGAAGGTACTGCTGAGCAGTGCAGTCAAGGGTTAGTCCAAATTAAGTGCCTTCATTGCACTTGGAACAAAGGGAAATTGAAACCTATTGCTTTTGACCCTGGGGGACCCGAATCTCCGCCCAGAGAGGAGAACGAATTCCTCCAGAGTGGTCAGAGCTGGCCAAGATCGACCGGGCATTCCGCAAAACTTCCCTTGTCATAGATATCTGTTAAAGAAAGCTAGCTGTGTTGCGTGCCAATTATTTTACTGGCTAAACAGCTGAGGATGCCCTGTGCACAGCAGCGCTTCTCTCCTGGGTGCCAGCTAGTGCAGCAGGGTGAATCACACAGTGAAGCAAACATGAGTCTTCCACCACACACTAGGAAAGACACTTGTTTTTTTATTCGATTATTTAAAAGAAAGAGCGTATACTACACCTTTCGCCTACTGCTTCGTCAGATTTGCTATGTACGTGATTGCCAACAGGTGTGTATTTAAGTAATCAGGTGCTGATTGGCTGGTATCCATCACCCAAAACAAAGCAGGAAGTAACACAGGTGTAATCATTAGAATTAATGAGGGCACCTGGCACTGGAACACCTGACCAGAATGGAAGCCTAATTAATGGTATTAGTATCAGCTGCTTTACTTGCTGCTTTTACCACCTCAAAACGATTGCTGTGAAATGGGTCCATAGGCAACTTCAAACATGACCATAATTGGAGTAAATAGTACATGTAGAAATATTGATAAAACAAATAACATGATGAGACATACAATTGATCAACTCTGATTTTATACTTTTTACCTGTGTGACATTGGCAAAACTCATTAGTGTTAGAGTAATGCGTGCATCTCCCACACCTATAATTACATACACCTCCTTAGAGAGCAAGTTAGTTGTCATAGCTTCTCTGTACAGTACATAGTCACAATAGAGTCCCTTATATTCTTCCCCCCTTTGTAGCAAAACGTCGGCATGGAGGCAGAAATATGCTGCAAAGAAAAGTCACATTTTAGTAGACCCCGATGTTTTTGAAAAATACGTGTAACCCTTCCAGAGATAATATTGAATTCAGACACAAAACAAAATGTTTTAGTGGCTACGTTAACAATATTGAACAATTTTTGCTTTGCACAGTAAGGTTCCTATACCAAAAAAAATAAACTAAAGGTTCAAATAGACTCAAGAAAGGATTTATTTGATCCACATTATAAAAGTGTTTGCAAAGTGTAGTCTCTGCAGGTCTTTTTTTGCAGATTGCAGATGTATTGAGGCCATGGTTGAAGTTCTTCTTGATCACTGTTCCCAGGTAGGAGGACGAGGTTTTCCTGAAGTTGATGGCCATATCTTTAGTTTTGTGAACATTCAACTTCAGGAAGTGGTTCTCACACCACTCTACAATGTCAAGTATATTTTACAGTTCATTCATACATTGTATCATTTCCATTTCATTGTGTTTCTGTGATCTCAGTTTTGTCATGTAACAATGCAGCTATTACTGGTGAAATTAATGTTAATTCTGAATGGCTATCTATGACCATATTATCTTCTTTCTTTCCTTAAGGGAGTGGTTTTTGTTTTCACCTCCAAGCTGAATGAGGTTTATCTAGGTGAAAATCCACACTAAAGTCAAAGTAAGATTTCTATTCTTATTTTTTCTTGGTCAGTTCGGTCTTGACATCCAAACACAAACCTGTGATCTGCAGTGCTGTCAAAAGCCACCGTTTGGAGCTGTCCATTGACACCATGATAGTCAGAGTGATTTTCCAAGGATAGAGTTGCTGATGCCCTTTGGAAAATGCAATACACCACGGCACGTCCTTGCACAGCATGTATAGACATCAGACCGTTGTCACGTTGTCCCAAGCCAGTCTCAATCAGTGTCTCTAGAAGCCACCATCACAGAAGGTCAGAGAAGCTTCCTACAATCTCCTCATAAAGATACATCAAACTCCAATCGATGTCCGTTAGAAAATGGCTGAGCGGGAAAGATCGGATCTTTCTACGCTTATCGCGTGATCCTGTCAGCTGGTGCTTTTAGTGTAATGGCTAAGAGAGTGATAGGAGGGAATGTGTGTTGGCATGCAGAGCACAGCACAGCACAGCACAGCACAGCACAGCACAGCACAGCACAGCACAGCACAGCACAGCGTCTTTTAGTTTTGTCATCCAAATAGAGAGCCAGAGTGAACAGATTTTTTTTCTCTCTTTTTTTTTAGGAGGATAACTTGTCCCGGTAACCAGTTTTGAAATGTTTAATCAGTGTCTGCCACACGACCCCACTTCACCTCTGATCCAATGTTACATTTGGAAGAAGCTCTGAGGACTATGGTGGCCAAGTCTGAAGAGGTTTAGAAACCTCTCCTCAATTCTTCCCAGTGAGTGAAATCACGTGAAAGCTGCTTAGGCAGATTATCCGCGCCCGCGGTGCCGGCAGCTGCAGCGGAGAGTGGGCGTGTAGCAGACCCGACGCTGGCGGTGAGGGCGGGCGTGTACCTGACCCGGCGCTATGGGGGTGAGAGCCAGCATACTCCCACAATCCTCCATGACCTTTAGCTCCAGGGGGGAAAGGTGCGTCTTCTTGTGGAACTAGGCCAGGAAATCATACACCTGGACAAATGCAATGTGGTTGCTGCAGGCCAATCGATGATACTGTATAATTATGTAAAACACAAAATGTGGAAACCTTTAATCTGTTACAATTACTGAAATGAAACCGTAATCAGATTAAACAGATCATTAATTGGATTTCTCAGGAACATAATTGAAGCAAAAAACAACATTTTGATTGTGTGATTACCGGTAGCCAGAATTTTGCACATGTTGAAATGGTAATGGTGGTAAACTTGTGTTAACATTCAAATTCTATAAATCATTCTGTTTTGGAAACAGTCATTTATTATTAGTAACTGAAGTTCCATTATGGACTGTTAGAAATTACAATTCCGAGCAGGTAATTAGTAATGTGTAACAGATTACTGTTCAAAGTGACAGTATAAGTGACTGAAATGGGGCTTGCTGCACACAGAATAGCACTGTCGACCACTGGGCAGTTTGTGTGGGAGTGATTTGTGAGGAAATGGAAAACGGTGGCCCCTCTACTACAGGTCTGCATTGCCATGTTTGGAAACCCTGGCTACTGCTGCTCACTGGCCCATCTGGTGACTTCATCAGGGATTCAGGTTGCCCCTGATGGTGGTGGTGCGGAGTGAGAAAGATAACAAGGGAATAGAAGCTTCTGAATAACTTTACACTGTTATTTTGAGAACTCGAGTAGAAAAGCTTATTGATTAAAATTGAATAAAATTGAATGTGACACATGATATGGTGTGAGGCCTGAAGTATGCTGATGAAGAGCCAGCTGTATTCTGTGCATAATGTCGTCTATTCCAAGAGATAAAACAGTCTTGATCTACCTGTAACAGTTACAGTAGGACATTAAGTGAAGGGAAGTGACGCTTGTCCGTGTGTATTCATATTATTGGGGATTAGCAATTTACATGTAGATAGAAAGTGTCATCTTTTTTGCAGCTGTTTGCATAACTTGAAAAATGGTCTCAATCCAAGTATATTTTAATGAGGTCCCAGGTGCACCGTCACTTCATGAAAACACAATGCTCCAATAAAATCCATGTCCTGGCTATCACATTCAACCACTCAGACACTCAGACTTCTGCCCTTCATGCAGGAGCCTGAGCCAGTGGAGAACCTAAGAAAAATACAGCTACAGTCACTACATTCAAATGTCGCATTGTACGTTTCTAGAATCCACAGAAACGTAAAAGATGGACATTTCTGAACGAATGTATGTAGCATTTCACATTTCTCTACGTGAGTGATTAACATACATGTCATAATGACAGGCTCAGATACTGTGGTCAAAGTAGCAGCAGAGATTTTCAATATCACCGCAGGCTCCGCCAATTGTAAGAAATGGTACTAGCAAGTCTCTTAAATGGTCAGGTGGTCACCTCTCCCCTGAAGTGTTGTGGGAGGACTGTGCCTGGTGACGCGAGGTTAGTGCTGACCTAGCAAGCTAACTTGAACTAGAGATCGTGAATTACCAAACTTCACACATATAAACACAAAGCTACCCCTTGTTAGCTCAATATAGTTGTAAGATATTCGATGAAAAAAAATCCAACCACAGATTTAGCTACTATATCAATGAACCTCACATGTAGCTTTATCTAATCGCTCCCTGGCGAGGCTGGAGGACAAAAAATTTCATATTTGACATTTCCGTGGATTCTAGAAACCTAAAATACCAACATTTTATTCTGGCGATTTGGTTGCAGCCAGCCCAGCCAGAAGCCACAGAATGATGGTTTTTCACTCATGAGAAGCGCTTTATCATTCATTCAAAAGTAAACTGTAATGCTTGGTGTGCTTGCAAAAGATTTGAGTCTTGGAAAAACTACAATTTCAGGGGCCATTACACAGCCCACACAGCTAAATATACCATGCACAGTGGGAAGACTACAGCTGCAGCCACCATGGATGAGGGGGGGGGGGGGGGGGGGGGTCTTCTTCCCTGAAACCTATCAAGTGAAAAGAGAGTCCACTGAGGTATCATTGTTCTATCTCTGGCAAGCAGGATAGGAAAGCATGGAGTTGGTAAACTTGGGTACCAGCAAGAGAAGATGCAACTGGGAGTGAAAACGCTCTGTGGAAATGTTGAACGATCCTTTCTTCTGTAAAACAAAAAGGACAAATAATGTATCGTGGTCAAATATGATACTATAGATGTGAATATTTCACTCTTGAGATGAAGAGAAATGTACTGTACGTCAGCAATGAGCTCATGAGAATTGAAGAGTGACTGTAGAAATGTGGGCAGCTGAAATGTTGGTGTGGTCTGTTTTGTCTCACGCTGGAGCTCTTCAGGTTTTCAACGCGGGGAACTTTCATATCACAGTGCTTGAAATGCGCTCACATCTGTTTGTTTTGTCTCTACAGTTGTTTTATGGGGGGGGGTTGCATTGCTTTGACAATGTCATGTACAAGGAATAAAGCAGTTTATTGAAACGGCTATGAGAGCTTTGTGGAGTGTTTCATTGTATGATGGACGTGGCTGTAAATCAATTGATAGTAGCAGCTGTAAGAAGCGTGCCATTTTTTGACACCCACCAAGCACACCCAAAGTTTCCCAACTCTGGTATAAAGTTGTGGAAAAGCAGTCTCGCAAGCCTCTTTCATTAATATATATATTCAAATTCATGATTAATAAATAAATGCTTTGATGTGGATTTCTTCCTATGCACTTTTAAGATCAAATTTGATCCTAGGATTTTCCTATTAGTGAGGCCTCAAAAGTTTTCATTACTTTTTCTTATCTGGGAAAACACAATGAATCCAATCTTTCAGTTTAATCAGCATGGAATGATTTGATGATATCGATGTGCAATAACTTGGGCAGTAACGCGTTGCTAAAACGCGTTACGTGTTACTGTAACCTGGTTACTGTAACCTGGTTACTTTTTCAGTAACTAAGTAATGTAAGGCATTACAATTTCCAAAACAGTAATCAGATTACAGTTACGAATCCAAGTAATGCTGACTCACTTATTTTTTTTGGGGGGGGGGCTTATGTATGCAGAAAACCAAAAGAAAAACTCGGGATAGATTGTTTGCTTTGTTTATATACACACACGCACGCACGCACGCGCGCTCATGCACGCACGCACGCACACACGCGCACACACACACACACACACACACACACACACACACACACACACACACACACACACACACACACTTATGCAGCTTGGCCTATTGTGGACTCCTGTATTTCATTCCAATAAAGTGGATTCAGTTGTAAAAGGCTGGTTGTATGTCACTTTTTCAGGGGTAAAAGAAGAAGAAAAAGTAACTAGTAACGTAACTAGTAATGCAACTGATTACTTAACCAGTAACTTAAATTACATTTCCCAAGTAACTTGCCCAACACGGTTGGCAATAAGATACAAACACATAGCACTTTAACTCCTACAGTCTCTTTGTTATGTTTGTTTTTTATGTGAATGTGAAGTAACGCTAACACTGTGTCAAATGAATCTGTTGTTCTGTAATGTTTTATATGAAGCAACATTGTGCGCATGACAAAAACAACAACAGGTCCCATCAGAGAGAAGTGGAAAAGGAGACATAAGCAGGAGCCAGATTTGCACAGGTACAAAAAAATCTAAATTTTAACCCATAGAACCAACAATGAAAATGTACTCATCAAATCACAAAAGGTTTAAAATCAGATTTTCCACTCCTGCGCAGTGTGCAGCCAGGGATTGAGAGATTATACAAAATACACCCACCCACTGTACTTAAGCCAGAAAGCATCCTGTCTCCAAGGCCCTCTAACCGTGATGTGTTCTACACATTGCAGCTGAACAGCCAAGCCGGCGCTGAGCTCCTCAAATAGAAGGTCGTTCCAGAGAGGTGGGCTGTGAGGAGAGAGGGATAGGTGGGCTGTGAGGAGAGATAGATAGATGTGCATGCTGTGAGGAGAGAGATAGGTGGGCTGAGAGGAGAGAGAGATAGGTGGGCTGTGAGGAAAGAGAGAGATAGGTGGGCTGTGAGGAGAGAGGGATAGGTGGGATGTGAGGAGGGGGAGATAGATGTGCATGCTGTGAGGAGGGGGAGAGAGAGATAGGTGGGCTGTGAGGAGGGGGAGAGAGAGATAGGTGGGCTGTGAGGAGGGGGAGAGAGAGATAGGTGGGATGTGAGGAGAGAGAGATAGGTGGACTGTGAGGAGGGGGAGAGAGAGATAGGTGGGCTGTGAGGAGAGAGAGAGAGATAGGTGGGCTGTGAGGAGGGGGAGAGAGAGATAGGTGGGCTGTGAGGAGGGGGAGAGAGAGATAGGTGGGCTGTGAGGAGAGAGAGAGAGAGATAGGTGGGCTGTGAGAAGAGAGAGAGAGAGATAGGTGGGCTGTGAGGAGAGAGAGAGAGAGATAGGTGGGCTGTGAGAAGAGAGAGAGAGAGATAGGTGGGCTGTGAGGAGAGAGAGAGAGAGATAGGTGGGCTGTGAGGAGAGAGAGAGAGAGATAGGTGGGCTGTGAGAAGAGAGAGAGAGATAGGTGGGCTGTGAGGAGAGAGAGAGAGAGATAGGTGGGCTGTGAGAAGAGAGAGAGAGAGATAGGTGGGCTGTGAGGAGAGAGAGAGAGATAGGTGGGATGTGAGGAGAGAGACAGAGAGAGAGAGAGAGAGATAGGTGGGCTTTGAGGAGAGAGAGAAAGGTGGGCTGTGAGGAGAGAGAGAGAGAGATAGGTGGGCTGTGAGGAGAGAGAGAGAGAGATAGGTGGGCTTTGAGGAGAGAGAGAAAGGTGGGCTGTGAGGAGAGAGAGAGAGAGATAGGTGGGCTGTGAGGAGAGAGAGAGAGAGATAGGTGGGCTGTGAGGAGAGAGAGAGAGAGATAGGTGGGCTGTGAGGACTAGGAGAGAGAGATAGATGTGCATGCTGTGAGGAGATAGAGAGAGAGATAGGTGGGCTGAGAGGAGAGAGATAGGTGGGCTGTGAGGAGAGAGAGAGAGAGAGATAGGTGGGCTGAGAGGAGAGAGATAGGTGGGCTGTGAGGAGAGAGAGAGAGAGAGAGAGATAGGTGGGCTGAGAGGAGAGAGATAGGTGGGCTGTGAGGAGAGAGAGAGAGAGAGATAGGTGGGCTCACTGGGCTGTGAGGAGAGAGAGAGAGAGAGAGTAGGAAAGGAAGTGAGAGTGGGACAGAGGATATTGTAACAAAAGGAGAAAGGGCAGTATTGTGGTATTGTGTCTGTAATCTGCACCCTGCACTCCTAATTCTGTGTGTGTGTGTGTGTGTGTGTGTGTGTGTGTGTGTGTGTGTGTGTGTGTGTGTGTGTGTGTGTGTGTGTGTGTGTGTGTGTGTGTGTGTGTGTGTGTGTGTGTGTGTGTGTGTGTGCTGACGTCAGGAAGTCAGTCCCTGTCAGTTTGATGCTTTTCAGACACACATGCACACGCCACACAATCTTGTTAAAGCCCCTGGAAACCCAGATCCACAATAACCTTATGTAATTTAGGGTCTTATCTACATAATATTAAGCATCAAAAAGTATTCCAAATGAGTTTCAATCCAAATTTGAATGATTGTCATTTACGTTTTTGTAAGATCTCCTGATCCTGGGTTTGAATTGTGCATGATTATGTTTGAGTCTTATTACATCAGCTCCATGACCAATCAGGCTGAAGTGCATCTATCTACCCTGCAGATTCAAAACATGCCTCAGAATGTATGAAGGTGAACACCACTGGAGTGGTTTCAGAGCAGAGAATACTGCTTCCTTTTTCATGATTTTGAAACCTAATCTTATATACTTGGTGACATTTTGAACTATTCAAATTTGGCTGGGTGGTTAATAACACATTTTTCTGTGGAACAAACTCAAAACACATTTACTTTTGCTTTCCAGGGGCTTTAAATGGCGGTGATGGACAGTGGACCCACAGACACGCACAGACAGACAGACAGACAGACAGACAGACAGACAGACAGACAGACAGACAGACACGCACAGACAGACAGACAGACAGACAGACAGACAGACAGACAGACAGACAGACAGACAGACAGACACGCACAGACAGACAGACAGACAGACGGATACGCTCAGACAGACAGACACGCACAGACGGACAGACAGACACGCACACACAGACAGACAGACAGACAGACACACACACACAGACAGACAGACAGACACGCACAGACAGACAGACACGCACACACAGACAGACAGACAGACAGACACACACAGACAGACAGACAGACAGACAGACACGCTCAGACAGACAGACACGCACAGACGGACAGACAGACACGCACACACAGACAGACAGACAGACAGACACACACAGACAGACAGACAGACAGACACGCACAGACAGACAGACACGCACACACAGACAGACAGACAGACAGACAGACAGACGGACACGCACATACAGACAGACAGACGGACACGCACAGACAGACAGACACGCACACACACACAGACAGACAGACAGACAGACAGACAGACAGACAGACAGACAGACAGACAGACGGACACGCACAGACAGACAGACGGACACGCACAGACAGACAGACAGACAGACACACGTGCTGTGTAACCTATTCCCCAAACCTCTTAAGGCCATATATAATAAAACAGAGCAGCGAGGCCCTGCACACATGTCCTCTCTATGGGCTGAAGTGGGCCATTGAAAGAAGAGGCTTAGCCAACAGAGTTATAAATAACGGGCTGGATGCACCTTAAGACGGTTTTGTCTGGGTGGAGGGCGCTCGGAGTTCAATGTAACCTGACAACTTAATCCCGTGTAAGAGAGAGGCAGAGGCAGGCTGCCGAACGCACGGCCCTCTACGATTTCTTATTAGCATTTACAGAGGAACACCTCACATTCGGCTTTCCTTTGGATGCTGCTCTGCTTTGTAATACACACATACATAACCTGTATAACCTGTAACCATGTTTCTGCTACTATTCCAAAGACATGCCAGACAAATGCACACAATACACACACAAGACTAATACACACGCACAGTCGCGCACGCACACACACACACACACACACACACGAACGCACACACGCGCGCACGCACACACACACACACACACCGATAAGTTACTACGGTATGTCTATTGCCTAAGAGTGGCTGGCTAGGGCCTATACACACCATGAGATTTCGTGAACAAAAGAGGCTATCCGCCCGTACTAAATAATCAACATGCAATTGCTCAAATATCGTGCAATGTGAAGATAGTATTTCTGGTTTTGTGATCATGCTTTTCCTTCTGAAGTCATGAACGCATGCCACCTCCAAGCTTCTCGTGATTTGAATCAGGTGGAAAACAGGAAATTGAATCTGTCGTTGTTGGGGTGCATGGCGTGCCCACGCTGTGACGCTGCAACAAACACTAAAATGATAAGGTGACGAAAAAGATTTCAGTGCAACAAACATGATATTGTTTAAAGGCGAGCAGCATCTTGTAGGATTTACAAAAGCTTTTCACATGCATTACAGCTCTCGCCACAGCTTATGAATGTATCTGTTTGCATATAATGATGAGGAAAAACTGTTCAAATACTGAATTCCTTTAGCTTGAGCAACAATCATTTAGGCCTACAGCAGACTGGTGCCAGTTTCTCACAAGTACGGCACGAAAAAGACAAACTCTGGATGCTCAGCCATCAAAAGGTGGGGCTTCTCAAATTCTTCAGCATTCTCTTTACAGATAGATTAGATAGAATAGATTAGATAGAATAGATTAGATAGAATAGATTAGATAGAATAGATTAGATAGAATAGATTAGATAGAATAGATTAGATAGAATAGATTAGATAGAATAGATTAGATAGACTAGGCTAGGTGACAACCAAGTATAGTTTGGTGACAAGCTGGAGAGACAGTTGACGGTCGGAGAGACGGCATCCGGTACGGGATGGGTTTTAGCACCCCAGCCTGGCTCTCTCGTGAGGGAGAAATCCACAAATGCTACGGATCAGCCTCCTGAAAATCTGCGTAAACATCGGCGCGGCCTGGGGTCCTTTAGGCTAGAGCGAGGTGCTCGCCGCAGGTGCATGACGTGCAGCGCACAGGCCTCCTTGAGGCATCCTCCCTGCCCATGGTACGGCATGGTAGGATTGCCTTTTTCCGCAGGAGGTTCTGGTGAGACGAAGGAGGTGCCCGGCCTGGAATCATCCCACAGGGCCTTAGACCTCCATGCACCGAAGGTCTCACAATACTGCGGTGTAGCACTAACTCTATTGCAGCGGATTGGGCGTGATGAACCCTTCCGCGGGCAACGTTGCAGACAGAGTAGGAAGGCTGATCCGTGAGCGGCTGCTTCTGGGACGCGGGTCGGGGTCGTAATCGGCCTCGGCTGGGTCTACTGGGCAAGGGTGTATGATGTTGACAGACCCGAAACACCCCACGACCCCAGTTAACATCACTGATGACGTGTCCCAGCGCATGCAGTAGTATGTATACTTGAACCGAGATAGAATAGATTAGATAAAATAGATTGATTAGATAGATAGATAGATAGATAGATAGATAGATTGATTGATTGGTTGATTGATTGATTGATTGATTGATTGATTGATTGATTGATTGATAGATAGATAGAGATAGATAGATAGATAGATAGATAGATAGATAGATAGATAGATAGATAGATACATACATACATACATACATACATACATACATACATACATACATACATACATACGGATAGATGGATAGATAGATAGATGGATAGATGGATAGATGGATAGATTGATAGATAGAATACGTGTGGTTTTCTCAGTCTGGATTCAGTTCAGCTACGTTCAGTCCTGGGTGATAGGGTGCACGCAGTGTTTATGTGTGTCTGTTTGCCACATGCAAGACCCACGTGAGAGCAGTCTGACCTTTGATTATAGCTGCATGCTACGACCTCGCTGGGATGGAGAGAAGTGTGTGTGTGTGTGTGTGTGTGTGTGTGTGTGTGCCTCTCAAGCATACTTGAGGAAATTGTCAATAGGGCAGAAACAGTGGCCTGTCCTGAGCACATGGTCCACATTAGGCCAGAGACACCAGGCTCCATCAGAGGAGCATGCTGGCCATCAGGTTTCCCCATTCAACCATCTGGCTCTTCCAATGGTCTTCCTCAGTCAGGAAATGACAGTTTGAAACGTCTCAGGGCTTCTCAGTAGATAATATTTCCCAGGAGTGTTAGCAGCGAGTTCAGTGAGTTTGAGTTCAGTCATGCAGAGTGTACCAAAGCTCTGTCTGTGGTAGGGTACTGTACGGCTGGAATCCATGCATTATTCACTGAGCTTGGTAAGCTTCAGGGTCACTAGCAGCAGAACGGGCCGACACAGTGCACCTCAAGGTGAAAAGCTAGACTCTAATCAAGG
>NC_139642.1:22081766-22234266 GCF_964638095.1 Poromitra crassiceps | reverse complement strand
ACGAGGTTGAGGGCCTACTGGTCTTTCAGTACGCAGCTCCTTTACTGCACAGTAAAGACGTCTAATTTGAAACTCAATAAAGCCTCATCACAACAGCTTTAGACAGCAGCTTCATTAGGTTCCATTGTGGACTAATGAACAAAATGAATGAAAGAAAATGTATCCGACAAGACCCATTTCAATTATCTCAATTATATTAGTGCCAGTGCTGTAAACTTGTGTTTTCAATTATCTGCTATCATGGTACAGACCAAGCTGTGACCAACAGTCTGATCTGGACTGTAGAATGGCTGCACCACGTCAGGCGGTTGAGACCTTACAAAAGACCATTATATCAGGAAAAGAGACGTAATTTGCATACTATCAAGAAACAGAAATTTACAATAAGCAATAGGCTACAATGTAGCCTATTGTTTATGTAGCCGGCTACATATTCCTGAGCAATGTATTGCTTCTGATTTGGGATTTTACACACCTGTAGTTGACCATAATAGCCTACTCTAGCTGCAGTTTTTAAAGAGCACTGATATCTTTTGTCTAATAGAAAATACCAATTCAGGATACTAGATTTGTACTTTGCCTAGATCAACATCTGATTGATATGTACAAGGCCTAAAGGGGTAAAAAGTAACACTTTTATTGGCCCATATCACAATATGACCATAATATATCTGCAAGGGGAATGAAAGGGTTATTGATCAATATGAGTGACTCAAATACTTTGCCAGGTCCTGAGAGTTTTGGCTTTCAAAACGAACTACTTAGCCCATATTCTGCTTTGGGACAATTGTTATTACTACAGCTTTTTGCATCATAATTATGTTGTTAACTCTTCACAATTGTGAGCATGTGACTTTATGTCAGTGAGCGTAACTCAAGGGGACGGGAAGTATTTTGTGAGTCAAACAGAAGAAAAAAACGTAATAATAACGGAAATATACCTTACATGAATTGAATATCAAGTGCCTTTCCGAACAGCTGGAAAGCTTCTAGTTCTTTACGGAACGAGAGAGGTAGACTGTCAGAAACGGGCG
This sequence comes from Poromitra crassiceps, assembly GCF_964638095.1. Taxonomy (NCBI): domain Eukaryota; kingdom Metazoa; phylum Chordata; class Actinopteri; order Beryciformes; family Melamphaidae; genus Poromitra; species Poromitra crassiceps. The sequence continues at coordinate 22,233,232 of NC_139642.1, read as the reverse complement.
CTGTAGCCTATATCTCCCATTTCTCTATTCATACCAGCAGTGTGAAGCTCATGACACAGTTTTTGTTGAAAGTGTGTCACAGACAAAGAAGGTACAGCTCTGGTGACAAAAGCTGCAACCTTCTTTTCTGAGAGTGTGAGAAAACCAAGTAGGGCTGAACTTCCTATAATGGTGTTCAGATCTGGTGACTCACTGGGGAGTGGGGAGGCCATTGAGGGCATCTGATGTGACATCATCCTGGTGTTCATGAAGCCACAGTTGAACTTGTTTAGCAGTGTGTAGCAGGCTATGGGGGCATTGTCATCTGGGGAGCAGCATAGTGGGACAGTGTCTACACCTGTTATCAATAAGTCTTGATTTGCGAACGCTGATCTTTGCAACGCAGTCTCTCCGTGTTTGGCATGTGCTGTCATGACTACCTCGACTGTTCACTATCATTATTGCCGTTTATGTGACTGACAATCTGCATTATTGACTATTTGGCCTCTTTGTAACTCTGTTACAACTCTGCTAACTCTGTTAGCCTATATGTTTAAAATCGTGAAAAACTGGTAGTTGTCAGAGCACTTTAAAAGCTGACGCATTATCTGCTACTGGCCCTGAATTCAATAGACCCTTTTTACGGGGGCCATTTTGTGTCGAAAAGGCAGGATAAACACAGGTGCAAGCAAAACACTAATGAGGGTTTCCAACTTCCAATCATGGAAGATCGAAGCCCTTTGACTTTGCCACTGTAGCTTTTCAGTAGTGGCCTCAAAGTCATTTCTGTGCTTCCTTCATTTGTGACCTCCCCCCCCCCCCCCCCCCCCCCCCCCCCACACACACACACACACTCCATCACAAACGTTCCTCTGTTCCTTCAGGTGACGTTCCACTTCCGCACCCAGCTGTGTGACGACGAGCGCACGGTGATAGACGACAGCAAGGTGGTGGGCACGCCCATGGAGCTGGTGATCGGCAACATGTTCAAGATGGAGGTCTGGGAGACGCTGCTGTCCTCCATGAGGGCCGGCGAGGTGGCTGAATTCCACTGTGACACCATTGTGAGTGAGGCAAAGTCTCAAGCACTGATTGGCCTGCTGTTTTTTTGTTTGTTTGTTTGCTTGTTTGTTTGTTTTATTTGGGGGGGGGCAGAAAAAAGGGAGGAAAAAAGCACATTTGGATTCTAATGTAGTAAATAAATCTCTGGTCAGAACTTTGATTGTGGTTATGGAAGTTATAATCCCCGCTATAACAAGATCCCCTATTTAGACAGAAGCACTAATAACCAATGAGTTGAGTGGAACTGAAACAATCAGCTTGGTATTCATCATAGTATGATGAGGTGGGAGGACTGGGTAAGAACAGACAGAAGACTTTGTGCTGCATCAATGTTAGCCCAAGACTGCCTAAATATGTAAATAATGATCAACAGATTCATTACAAAGATTCATGTTTAGTCTTTCCACTGGCACACCTGCAACACTTTTGATTTAGTTAGTATGAGAATGAGTATCACATCCATGTTGATTTCCCTCTCTGCCCTCTTCTTCTTATTTTCCTTTATCTTATTTAATAGAAGTTATCAGTTTCAACCAACCTTTAGTTGTGTATGTTGTATTTTAGACAGATTTAAACCACACAAAGTCACTATAGGCACACAAATTAGCCACATAAATGAATCAATCAAATCAGCATACATGACCCAATTATCTTTCACATGCTGCACCCAAGAGTACAATCTCACCACTACAGGCAACAAGCCCTTTATTATTATTTAATTCATAATGACTGCAGAGTGAGTTTTTAGATGTTTGCTGTTCCTGATCTGATGGAAGCTGCTTCCTAGAAGAGAATGAATTGTAAAAATAAAATAAAAAATGTGGTCATCTTACTGGTGTGTGTGTGTGCGTGCGTGTGTGTGTGTGTGTGTGTGTGTGTGTGTGTGTGTGTGTGTGTGTGTGTGTGTGTGTGTGTGTGTGTGTGTGTGTGTGTAGGGCATTACTGCAGGGACAGATGGGGCTGAGGCATACTGTGATTAATCTGCTGCAGCCTCACCTTTCCATAATCAGCTGTGATTCCTGCTGAGTCAGCTCTCCCACTGCCGTTAGAGTGGGCGGAGCTTAGGGCATTTATTCATTCCTCCATATAACATGCATGCTCTATAATCTATATTGCTCTGGATATGTAGTGTAGTATTACTTCTCTCCAGTGGAGGGCAAACTCGCCATGTTACAGAGAGAGAAGGCTCAGCTGACTGATACTGTACAGTACAATGACTCAAAAATACTTTTAAATATTAGTTCTGGTATCAATCATCTCCAATCAATTGGATGTAGCCTATGTTTAACAATAATTATTTGTATGGTTACACCAAAGCTAACTGTGATCACCTTAACAGTTGATATAGCAACAAAATGATAAGGGTTTCCATAAGAAAATTTACCAAAAATTGTAAAGAAATGTAAAATGCTTAAATGCGTTATTTTCTGTTCCTATTGGAATAGTAATACTACAGTAAACTGTAAATACTTAGAAAAGCTGAATCAGCAATTTGAAAATGAAAGGTTAAATTCACAAAAAATACCAAATAAGAAAAGAAAGGTTTAGATAGAAGCCTAAACAAACTATTACAATCAGGTTCGATTAGGTGTTTTTCCCTAGCCTGGGTAAACCCATCCCCCACGTGACCTGCTCTCAGACCTGTTCTCAGTCACATAGTGACTGGGAACTGAGAGAGCAGGTCACGTGGGGGCTGGGTTTACCTAGGCTAGTTTTTCCCCCCATGCGTTTGCCCCCCTCCTTTTCATTTTTTGATTATAAATAAGGAGGCGTCCTGCCAGTCAATGTGAGGGTCTCTTGCTTGGAGAAAGAGGGGTACAGTTAGTGGCACCTTGCAGACACCAGGTGGACATGATGAGGGTGCAAACTCTGGCTTTCTGTAATATAATAACTATCTTCTTCCATCAGGGCCCTGACGGAGAAGGCTCAATCACCTTTACAATCAGAAGGATACAGCATTTGGTATTTAGCGATTCTATGCTATTATTTTAACTCATGTGATCCTCCATATACTCCACAGCACACTGGCCTTTATCCAATTGTGGCCAAGAGCATGAGACGCATCGCGGAGGGCAAAGACCCAGTGGACTGGCACATCCACACATGCGGCATGGCTAATATGTTTGCCTACCACAGCCTCGGCTATAACGACCTTGATGAGTTGATGAAGGAGCCACAGCCCCTCTACTTTGTCCTGGAGCTGATCAAGGTGAGACAGAAGACACCCACACACACACACACACAGACACACACACACACACACACACACACACACACAGACACACACCAGTGCGAGGAGATGATCTGTGTCAGATAGCAATTGCATTTTGTAGCTTCATCCAGGAATATGACATCACTGATAACATCATCATGGATGACATCACTGATGACATCATCACAGATGACATCATCACTGCACTTGCCTCAGCCATGAAGGAGGACATCACTGACATCATCACTGATGACATCACTGATGACATCATCATTAGGTAATTAGGGTAATCACCTAATTAAAAATATGGAAAGTTTCAGCCTGGTTGCACGTAAAACGGCATAGCTGTGGCCGGCCAAAATTCTGCTCACACACACACACACACACACACACACACACACACACACACACACACACACACGGACACTTCTCATTCTTATTAGTAGATTATTTTAGTAGATTATAGGATGATGATGATGATGATGATAATGATGATGATGATGATGATGATGATGATGATTGTTTAAAAGGTGCAGCTTGTAGTTTTTGGCTGCATCTAGTAGTGGATAACGGATTTGGCAGAAATTGAATATAATATTTAAAAATGTTTTAATTAGTGCATAATGAAAATGAAAATGAAAATAAGAATTGTTGTGTTTCCCGTACCTTAGAATGAGCTCTTTATATCTACACAGGAGCAGGTCCCTCCGGTCCCTCCACGGAGGCCTCGCCGCCATGTTGGATTCATTGTAGTTGGTTACTCACCACTAGATGCCGCCAAAAGCCACACTCTGCACCTGAATACTGTAATGTGAAAAATACTGTGAATGCCCCTGATGAATACTGTATAGCCTATCTAGCTCGGAGAGCCAGACAGGTGGGGTTTACCATCTATGGGGAATTTTACATGACATTACAGTAGTCTAAAATATCTATCTATATGTGTGTGTGTGTGTGTGTGTGTGTGTGTGTGTGTGTGTGTGTGTGTGTGTGTGTGTGTGTGTGTGTGTGTGTGTGTGCGCGTGCATGCGTGTGTGTGTGTGACAGGTGGAGCAGCCGAGTGAGTATAACAGGGAGTCGTGGGCTCTGAACGATGAGGAGAGGATTAAGGTGGTGCCCGTGCTGCACGGCCAGGGGAACAAGCTCTATAAGATGGGACGCTACCAAGAGGCCACACTGAAGTACAAGGAGGCTATTATCTGCATCAAGAATGTTCAGACTAAGGTGACTCGCAAAGGGAATGAATACTCTTACTGTAAAATAACAAAGAAATAATAACAGGCTGCCACTATCTTTCCGGATCCGGAAAAAAACCCATGATAGATAAGAAACAATAAAAAATAAATGCTAGTAATGCCGGCTAACAGTGTGTGTCCCCCCCTCAGGAGAAAGCATGGGAGGTCCCGTGGCTGAAGCTAGAGAAGATGGCCAACACCCTGACACTCAACTACTGCCAGTGTCTCCTGCGCATGGAGGAGTACTACGAGGTCATCGAGCACACCAGTGACATCGTCAATCAGCACCCAGGTGGACACTGACAGGGGAATGATGCGATGTGTGTGACTCAGCGTGATGGAGTGGACATACCGGAGAGAATGTTCCCATTGCAAAATAGACATTCATCATATTCCAGCCAGTTGGTAGATCATGGTGACAGAAAGCCTCATGCAGGTGTTTAAGCATTATGCATTACAGTCTATGTTTTCAGTGACTTACTTACATAGAGCTGCAACAATTAGTCGATCAACAAAATTATAATGTTTTTTACAATTGATTAATCATTAGACTTATCTTTAAGAAATTATCTGGTTCCAGCTTCTTAAATGTTCTGGTTTCTTTAGTCTTCTATGACAGTAAACTGGTTATCTTTGGGTTGTGGACTGTTGGTCAGGACAAAATAAGACATTTGAGGATGTCATCTTGGGCTTTTGGGAAAAAGTGGTGGACACTCACCATTTTGTGACATTTTATACCATAGACTAATCCATTAGTTGAGAAAATAGAAAAAAGAAAACAGATTAATCGATAATGAAAATAATCATTAGTTGCAGCACTATGTAGATGCACATTTGAATGTACCACACAGTTGTGGAAGGTGTGGAATGTGTTCTTGATCATGTTGGCACGCACAAGCCTTGGGCAGCACAGTGGCTCAGTGGTTAGCACTGTCGGTCGCCTCACAGCAAGAAGGGTGTGGGTTTGAATCTCTTCCCTGGTCCTTTCTGTGTGGAGTTTGTATATTCTATACTATAGGTCTCCTCCCGGTGCGCCGGTTTCTTCCTACAGTCCAAATACATGTTGTGTTTGTGTAGTAATGTAATCTAGTAAAATGTCTAGTATGTATATGTTGTATGTAACCTGTGTAGTGTGTAGATATCATCATGTGATGATGCTATGTAAAACCCTTTGAGACATGCTTGTGATACGGGTTAAACAGAACTGAACTGAACTGGAGAGAGATGTAAAAGCTGTATGTGTTTGTATTCCCTCCAGGCGCAATGAAGGCCTTCTACCTGCGGGGCAAGGCTCACATGGAGGTGTGGAACGAGGCGGAGGCCCGGCAGGACTTCAGCAGGGTGCTGGACCTGGACCCCAGCATGAAGAAGGCCGTCAAGAGGGATCTGGCCGTGCTGAACATGCGCATGGAAGAGAAGAACCAGGAGGACAGGCACAAGTACAAGGGCATGTTCTGACCAGGAGAGACTGTCTGGCCATGCCCCCGCCAAGCTGAGGCCCTCACAGTATGGCTCAGAGGAGCGAGGGGCTGACGAAGAAAAGGTGGTTGTAAACGTGAAGTCATAAATGTGAAACTTAGAACTTAGAACTGGAGTAGATACTAACTTCCTGCTAAAGTATTGCTCTAGTCTAGTGAGTAGTCAAGAAAAAATAAAATACATTTGGAAAGAAAATCAAGTCACCTCTCTCTGCCTTGTAAACACATTATACTTCCACAAGGTGGGGCTCTGTCCACAGTTATTCCTCTTGCTCAACTTCAGCTAAACCAAAACCCTAGAACCAGTAGCGGAGCGTACACCGGGGCAGAGGGTGCGCCCACCCCATCCAATTTTTTTTTTTTTTTTGCATGCCAGGCCAGGCCAGGCCTGAGTGTGAGAGCAATTCAATCAATAGACAATAACATTGGTGTGTTTAAAATGAGATATTCCACTAAATATGGCTAAAACAGATTCAAACATGCAAAAATTTTCTTCGCCGCCGGCCTTAATTTGATTTTTTTTGGGGGGGGGGGGGGGGGGGGCTGATAGGGTTGCTCCGCCCCTGCCTAGAACCAAGCAGCATCCACATCATCATTTGATCATCCTATGTCTGACCTGGGACGTATCTCCCATTTGTCTCCTTGCCTCCTTTCCTCCATTTGCACAAACACAGTTTCCAGTAAAAAAAAAAAAAAAAAAAGACCAATCCAAGACAAAGAAATCCTCCAAGACTAATAGGCTACAATAATATTACATATTACTGTGTTATATGCACACATTTCACTACATTATATTGTGTGTTTGTTGTGTACCTTAAAGCAGAACAAATACAATGAAGAAAATTCTCACCAATGAGGACATTTGATCAGTCCTGTCGTCTACAAGAGTCTTTGTCTTCTCTACAAGAGAATTTGGTTTAGAGTTAGAATTATGATGTATTGTGACGTGAGTGAGGGTCAAGGTTCATTGTCAGCGAAGTGATACAGTCAATGGAGCGTAATAGTGAAAACAAGACTTGGTTGAAACCTAGTATGGCTGGACCATGTGTGAAGTGTTTGTACTCACAATGCTGACGTTACACTATATATGACATTTGAAATTATTTCACTGTTTTAGGCAAATTTCAGTTTGATCATTGTGTGGAAAACTCTTCGTCATCTTAAAGGATAAGTTCACCCAAAATGAAAATTCAGCCATTATCTACTCACCCCCATGAAGGACGGGTGGACTTTTTTACTCCAAAAAAGAGTTTCACAGCAAAACAACATTGAAGCATTCTCCTAAACAATTCATCCCTCTATCAGTCAATCTCCTAAACTCAGGTCATAAGTGATTGTACTTAATTGATTGATCAATCGTAATTGATAATCGTAATTGATTAGTGTCTGCACCTTAATTGTATGTTTGCACATGTCGGCACCAGTGTGCTACAGTATGCACTACTTGTTTTTTGTTATTTTTTTGTTTGTTATGGCACTGTTGGACTGTATGTGGCAGTCTGTATGTCCAAGACAAATTTCCCTTGGGACAAATAAAATAATCTTGAATCTTGAAACTCAGAAAAACAAAAACAAAAACGCAAGTGACCCTAATAATCTTCGGTAGTTTTAAATTGACCATATTTGAATTCCAGAGTTGCGACCCTATGAGGTTGGGAACCACTGCCCTAGGGGTACTTGAGCAGCTTGCAGGGGATACATGGAAAGATTGGGAATTACAATTTTATTTTCAAAATGATTTAAAAAAAAACAAGTCATTTCATAAACACATGTGAAAACTGTGCACCATCCAACTAGCTAGCAAACGTGAATAAATGGCTCAAACATCCAGTTGCTGTCACTCCAGATTCAGGTTGAGGGGAGCCCGGTGACAAAAGGAAAAAGAAGCCAAACACCAGCAGTTCAGTGACAAATATACTTTCTATGGATTTACTTGTACGTCTGCGGATCCACTGCAGCCACAGTGTTTTCTTTGTGGCGCAAAGAACATGAATGAGTGAGGGGGTACTATTGGCATGCCAAAACAGCAAGGGGTGTAAGACAAAAAAAGGTTGGCAACCACTGAATAGGAGATAGAGATAAGGGTGTTAAAAATAAATGGAGGTAAAATAATTCATAACCCAAATATTCAAATATGGTGTAACACATAATTACAGGGTATAATAATGTACATGTCATAAGTAAATGTAGTACTCTATACCAGGCGTGACAGAGCAGAGCATGATGTGGCTCATATGTTTCACTCCAGTGCATATTGTCCTCTCTATCCTAAATTTCAATTTGAATTAAGTTGAAGAACAGAGCAATGTAAAGAATTACATTTTAACAAACATAATCTACATTTTGGGTCATAAGAATAGAATACACTAGATCATATTCATTTGCAAAGAGGGATTTATAGAATACAAAATACAATAGTAGGTCTGTAAAGTGGCAATGGTGAAAAAAATCTAAATCCAGTTAACACTTTGTCAATCTCATTCAGATAATGTCAAAGATTAAAGTCGAACTTTGTAACAGCACAGTCAGCTACTCTTGTGAAAAACGTAATTATATACAATATAGCTAGAAAAGTGCATGTAAATGTGCATGAAAATGTATGGACTAACTAAAGCATCAGGAAGTGTGTTTTCTTCTGCTTGTTCAACATGTTCTCATGTTGACCACCATTCACTATTCACTCACTCATTCCATCAGTCATTAATTTCTATAACACAAATTCAGATAAAAAAAACATTTTAAAAAGTATAAAGAGCATATTCATTTTTTTAAAGTATACAATGCAACTATTTCATTAAAAAACATTAGTACAGTAACACAAACTTGAATACTTTCACACATCTTCTGAAATAATTTTACATTGTTTTTACAACTTAAAGTTGGAGGGAAGTCTCTAGCTCAAAGTATGTAGAAGTAACAAGAGTCCAAAACTTCAGAGGGAATAAAAATATTGGGAATAGCATGAGTATGTTATGTTGATCCACCAACTACAGTACTTGTGGGACATTTTCAATGAAGTCTATAGACTAATAATTAACACTATGTTAAATCAATTGCAACTGAAACAAAATACAAATCTGAAAAAGGAGATTGGGATGTCATTGGCAGGATTATAAAATACAGCATATAGTACAAGAAAGGGAAAAAAGAAAGGATATAGAAGCACTTAATAAGCTGTAATTTGAAATCTTCATGTGATACAGTTGATACAGTATATTTCACAAGTATGGATCCAGCTAGTTATAAAGATCCTAGTGATGTTTTTTGTGACAATAGTCACACATACTAATTAGATCCCAGTTCTTTAAAAACTGTATCAAAGTAAATTACAATCCCCATAATCAAGCCAAGTGCAATGGACTATTTATTGTCTACACCTCATACAGTATTTGTGTGTATGGACACAAACACACACATTTACAGATACACAAAGCACATGGTCTAGGTTCAATGCCTTGCTCAAGGGCTTTGTCAGGGGGGATAGATTGGCTGTTGGAGGGAAGTTACAGGACAATATTTTCCGTAATCACCAGATCAACATATGGGGCTCTATCGTTGCATCGGCCTATAAACTGCGCCCAGCGCCCGGCCCAGCGCAGATTGGTGGGAGTGGATCGGCCCACTCGATATTTTGGTGTCAGCGCTACACGCGGCCTTAAGCATTATAACCACGCCTTTTAAGCGTAAAATTATGCACTACCTGCTCATTGGAGAAGTGCAGTAAACGCATCACAAGCGTCCCTTTTAAGCTCCAATTCCACGGAGCGATCCAGTCCGGTCAGAAAAGAAGACCGAAGCGCTCTGAGTTCCCCCCTCCCTGTTTCATTCCCGTCTGTCTCATATATAATATTCAATATTATTATGCTTCTCAAACCAATCTAACTGCAGTTTAAATACTGCAAGCAAGATCAAAGTGTTGTACACATGTTCTAAATGCATTGACTAGAAAAATATAGCCTATCCCTATGTCATGATGAGATTAGATTGGTGAAAGTTTGTCCAGAATGATATAGTTTTCTCTCCCCTGCTGCACAGGTAGGATGATGCACATAAATATAGCCTACATTATGTAAAGTCATTGCATAAATGTGTTTTTATTGTAAAAGTGGATGTGAAGTAAGCCAAGTCTTGTTGGAGCGGACATCACAGTACAGCCGTGTTGCGGCTGTCTCTCATCTAAATCACGTTATATCTGCGTGGGATATATACAGTATACCACCTAGGTTACATATATGTTTCACATAGGGTTGTGTTTGGATGTCGTGTTTTATTTTGGCCAATATTGAAATGTTCGAGAATTGCATGTTGTGTGAACAGAAACATTATTACTATCTACCACTTTAGGCAATTTAGGCTGACTTGGTTGATATTTCTTCTCGAAATGTATTAGTCTCAATGCATGCTGGGAGATTTGAGGGAGTGAGAGAGAGAGAGAGAGAGAGAGAGAGGGGGAGAGAATGTCAGATGGCAGAGGAGAGCTCCGCGCAATTACAATATAACCGGCGCACTGAATAAGGCCTGGTTTTGAAAAGCGCTAAGCGCTAAATTAACGCCAGGGGGGAAGATATTGTTAGGCCGGTATTTAAGGCCGAAACGCCCATTCTGGCCTATTCTGGCACTGCGCCACGCCTCTTCGGCCTAAAGCGCATTTCGGGGCCTAAAACCATGTTGCTATCTTCCCGAGGCAGGCGCAAGGCGCGTTTTTTTTGCGTTTAACGGCAGTTTTTGCACCTAAGGCCACTGCAAAGATAGGGCCCTTGTTGTTTGTTCTTTCAAAGTAATTCAAGAGTCTCCCAAAGGTAAGGGTCTTCCTCACGGAGAAATGTGATCATCTCTGTACTTGCAGCTTCCCCTTTATTATTTACTGTGTCGATGACAAAACTTGCTGTGTCTCTTCTCTCTTGCATTTGACTTGCTGACTCCAACTCGGACTGATTTATCACGTTTTTCTCAAAAAGCTTGTCCAGCAGACATTTGAGCGTAGGTCCTGATACTCTGTCGATTAATTGCCTCCGTATGCCTGACAACAGGCTCTCGTTTGAAGGGAGACTTGAACCATTCTGAACCTGGGGCATTCTTACGGCATGTGACAAAACACAATCTTTCGATTCCCATACACACTGATTGTCACTGTTTTTCAGAAAGAGGCTGATATCTTCAATGATTGCTTTGAAATTCACCCGGAATGTGGGGATGTAGTTGTGGTAGGATTCACTGTTGAATTTTGCCTTTTTTGGTTGTATTAGCATTATTGATTCATCTTCAGGAGAAGTGGACAATGTGTACTCATGCTTTGGGTGTAGTTGACATTCTGAGCATACTTCTATATACGTCTCATCTCCAACAATTTTCTTCCTTTTGTGCAGCACATCACTGAGCCCAATGTTTCCAGGAAGCAACAACACATTGAGCACAGATCTGAGATCAGGATCAACTGGGGGTTTGTAGAACAGCAACACCAACGCCAAGATCGGGACAGGGGGGGAGTTTTTCTTCTTGACAAGGCCATGACCAGAAAATCCAGTGATGTTTATAATAACATGAGTTTCTGTTATCTTATGGGGAGGGATGAACTCAGTTATCTCATCTGTCACATGGACAACTGACAAGAATTCATATCCACCTGTAGAGTGGATCTCGCAGTGTGGGAGATGAAGTTGACAGACACATTGCTTGTTGCATTTTATGTCAAACAGCGGCCCTGCAGGCTTCTTGTTATGCCCTGCTAGTGTCTGTTTCCATGGGACAATCCTGTACACCACATCTCCTTCTCCCTCCATCTTAAACACTAGACCTGTCACGCTGCACTGGTACAGGCCTGGGTAGGTGCCCTGGAATATAAAGGTTTCCTCGTTTTCATCAACAACAATATCAGGTGTAAACCTCTTATTGGGGTCTTGTAAAAGGAAATCAGCTGTGGCCTGTGGCAACATTTCCTCTGGAGCATCGTGGCTGCCTGCTGGCTCCATTTCTGACATATGTTCCTTGCATGCATCTTCTACTGGGCTTTCTTCAGTGTTGGTGGGGGAGTCCTGGAGGTGGTGGTGAGAAAGGGCTAGTTGGGTGTCTGTGGTTGAGGGGTCGCAAGCTGAGGCCTGTGGCAACATTTCCTCTGGAGCATTGTGGCTCCCTGCTGGCTCCATTTCTGACATATGTTCCTTGCATGCATCTTCTACTGGGCTTTCTTCAGTGTTGGTGGGGGAGTCCTGGAGGTGGTGGTGAGAAAGGGCTAGTTGGGTGTCTGTGGTTGAGGGGTTGCCAGCTGAGGCCTGTGGCAACATTTCCTCTGGGGCATTGTGTCCGTCTCCTGACTCACTTACTGAGTCCAAACACTCATACCTGCATGCACCTTCCACAGTGTTGTTTATAATAACATGAGTTTCTGTTATCTTATGGGGAGGGATGAACTCAGTTTCCTCATCTGTCACATTGGCAACTGACAAAAAATCACATCCACCTGTAGAGTGGATCTCACAGTGTGGGAGATGAAGTTGACAGACAGACTGCTGGTGGTATTTTATGTTAAACAGCGGTCCTGCAGGCTTCTTGTTATGCTTGGCTAGTAGCCTCAGGTTCCAAGGGATGATACTGTAGACCACATCTCCTTCTCCCTTCATGCTAAACACTAGACCTGTCTCACTGCACTCGTACAGGCCTGGGGAGGTGCATTGGAAGATGAAGGTTTCCTCATTTTCATTTAAAAAAATATCAGGTGTAAAGTAAATTGCATATCTGTCTTGTAAGTCTTGTAAAGGAATACCAGCTGTGGCCTGTGGCAACATTTCCTCTGGAGGTTCATGGCTGCCTTGCCTTACAGTGATGTCGGAGAAGCTCAGAGAGTAACAAAGGTCTGACAGGGTGTCTGTGGTTGAGGAGTGGCCAGCTGTGACCTGTCTCTGCTGGTCATAACTACCAGCATACATTTCCCCTGACTGGGGTTTAGGAGAAGAACATTGCTGGAAAGGGAAGGATTGTGGAAGGGAAGAGGAAGTAATGTTGGGGGGAGCTGTGGAAAGAGAGGCAGAACCAGCAGGCAGTTCAGAAGGACAGGTATCACTTTGGCCCTGGAAGAAAAGTGAGGATGTAGAAGGGGGGGCTCCAGCCCATCCTCCAGTGAGTTGCTGGCGACGCTCTTGCAATCTCTTCAGCGGCTTTTCTCGCGATCTCTCCCCCAGCTGTTTTTGCGATCTGTCCACCAGCAGCTGTCCTTGCGATCTCTTCCCCAGCTGTTTTTGCGATCTGTCCTCCAGCAGCTGTCCTTGCGATCTCTTCCCCAGCTGTTTTTGCGATGTGTCCACCAGCAGCGTTCCTCGCGATCTCTCCACCAGCTGTTTTAGGTATCTCAGCTTCAGCTGTTTTTGCAAACTCTTCTCCAGCTGTCCTTGCGATCTCTGCACCAGCTGTTTTTGCGATCTCTCCATCAGCAGCAGCTGTCCTTGCGCTCCCTCCATCAGCTGTTTTTTCAATCTCTCCGTCAGCTCTTTTTGCGATCTCTCCATCAGCTGTTTTTGCGATCTCTTCACCCGCAGCTGTTCTTGCGATCTCTCCACCAGCTGTTGCGATCTCCTAATCTCTACTTCCAATCTCCCTCTCTTTCCTTCTTCAAGATCAAGACAAACTTGCCTTTGCCAGACACACTGGGAATCGATACTGTCTTTCAGAAGCAGCTGAATAGGTTTGGTGATTTTTTCAAAAATCACCTGGAATGTGGGGATGTAGTTGCCATAGGATTCACAATTGAATTTGGCCTTGCTTGGTTGTATTAGCAGTGAGTCATCTTCAGGAGAAGTGGACAGTGTGTATTCTTGCAATGGGTGTAGCTTACAGTATGGGGCTATTTCTATGTACCTCTCATTTCCATGCATTACCTTCCTTTTTTGCATCACGTCACTGAGCACAGTGTTTCCAGGAAGCAACAACACATTGAGTACAGACCTGAAATCAGGGTCAACTGGAGGGTTGTAGAACAGCAACACCAATGCCAGGATCGGGTCAGGGGGCGAGTCTGTGGTTGAGGAGTGGCCAGCTGTGACCTGTCTCTGCTGGTCACTATCACTATCACTATGACTATCACTATCACTATCACTATCACTATCAACATACATTTCCCCTGACTGGGGTTTAGGAGAAGAACACTGCTGGAAGGCGTCTTGTGGAAGGGAAGAGGAAGTAATGTTGGGGGGAGGTGTGGAAAGAGAGGCAGAACCAGCAGGCAGTTCAGAAGGACAGGTATCACTTTGGCCCTGGAAGAAGAGTGAGGATGTGGAAGGGGGGGCTGCAGCCCCTCCTCCAGTGAGGTCAATGGGCCAAAAAGAGAGCGGAGAGCCCAGCCCTTCCTCAAGAGGAAGCCAAATTAGCCTTTCCCAGACACACTGGGAATTGATACTGTCTTTCAGAAGCAGCTCAATACGTTTCATCTTTTTTTCAAAAGTCACCTGGAATGTGGGGAAGTAGTTACCATAGACGTAGGATTCAGAATCAAATTCTGCCTTGTTTGGTTCTATTAGCACTGAGTCATCTTCAGGAGAAGTGGAGAGTGTGTACTCCTGCTCTGGTTGTAGCTTACATGATCCTATACGTGTTTCTGTGGACCACTCATTTCCATGTATTTCTTTCCTTTTGTGCAGCACGTGACTGAGCACAGTGTTTCCAGGAAGCAACAACACATTGAGCACAGACCTGAAATCAGGATCAACTGGAGGCTTATAGAACAGCAACACCACCGCCCGGATCGGGACAGGGGGCGAGTTTTCCTCCTTGACAATGCCAAAAGCAGAAAATCCAGTGATGTTTATAATAACATGAGTTTCTGTTATCTTATGGGAAGGGATGAACTCAGTTCCCTCGTCTGTCACATGGACAACTGACAAGAATTCAAATCCACCTGTAGAGCGGATCTCACAGTGTGGGAGATGAAGTTGACAGACAGACTGCTGGTGGCATTTTATATCAAACAGCGGTCCTGCAGGCTTCTTACTATGGTGGGCTAGTAGCCTCCGATTCCAAGGGACAATCCTGTAGTCCACATCTCCTTCTCCCTTCATGTTAAACACTAGACCTGTCTCACTGCACTGGTACAGGCCTGGGGAGGTGCATTGGAAGATGAAGGTTTCCTCATTTTTATCAAAAACAATATCAGGTGTAAACGTCTCAAAGCTGTCTTGTAACAGGATATCAGGGAAGCTATGAGATTGCATTGCTTCTGCATATTTCTTGTTCTTCATGAAAGGATCTTGGCTCAGTGAGGGCAAGTTGTGAGAATGAGGCAAGGAGGAATATGAAGGGTGGGAGTGAGAATGGCCTGGCAGGATGTCAAGGGTTGAGGGATGGCCGGCTGTGGCCTCTGGTACCATCTCCTCTGGGGAATTGTGGTTTTGCACTGAGGTGGCTCGTAACACAAGTTGCTTGCATGCATCTTCTGCAGGGCTTTCTTCAGTGTTGGTGGGGGAGCTCTGGAGGTGGAGGTGAGAAAGGGCTTGCAGGGTGTCTGTGGTTGAGGAGTAGCCAGCTGTGACCTGTCTCTGCTGGTCATAACTATCAACATACATTTCCCCTGACCAGGGTTTAGGAGAAGAACATTGCTGGAAGGCGTCTTGTGGAAGGGAAGAGGAAGTCATGTTGGGGGGAGGTGTGGAAAGAGAAGCAGAACCAGCAGGCAGTTCAGAAGGACAGGTATCACTTTGGCCCTGGAAGAAGGGTGAGGATGTGGAAGGGGGGGCTGCAGACCCTCCTCCAGTGAGTTGCTGGTGACGCTCATGTTCCCCATCGTAATCTAAGGGCAAAATAAAAAGACAAGAGTGCAGCTCTTCTTCTCCTCTCTTGTTTCTCTTTCTTGCAGTTTGTAATTGGTCCTTGGTGGCCCCACCGATGTCCCTGAAAGATGAGCAATAGGAAAAGAATGAAGAGGAGGATGAAGAGAAATAGTCTGAATCATAGCCAGCAGCACATTCTGTATAGTTCGAGTTCGATGTGAATGCAGCTAATGATGGTGATATCATTTAGAAAATTAAATTACACAGTGAGGGATAGTAGAGTAGAAACTGTTCTTTATAGTTCAGTCCAGTTTCCTCAGTTCAGTTTATAAAGGAACAAAAATACTCCATTCCGGGATTTCCCTGTTACACAAGAAAAATAACTTTGACCCAATGAAACTATTTTATAGATTTATAAGCCAAAGCAGCTAAAGCTAACCAGAGCTATTAATATTATGAGGCGGCACACTGCATCGCAACAGTTATTTCACAATTTCTCTATAAAACTGGTCCATTGACAAGAACAACGAAAGCAATTGACACATTTCTGTGCTGAATGAGTGAATATTCAACAAACAGCAGCATTATTAATCTATAAAGGAGAACTGTGGAACCTCAGGGGTCACCTGATTCAAAAACAATATGGTAGCTCAGTGGGCACAGTTTTATTACATTTTACTTCTAAACCGTACCCATCGATTAGTAAACCATGTGCACAGATTTGTAATATATACTGGTAACATCAAAGAGGGACTTTTAGGCATATATACAGTGAGCCAGAGCCATTACACACAGCTTGGCTACATACTGTGAATAACCATTAGGCACCTGAGCATAATGTGTTAACCATAACCATTGATTAATCACAAAATCAAATCTGTAGGTTTAATTTATGATCCAATGTGTGTTTTGGTGGCAATATGAATTCACCTGTTACTCCCTATACATCATGCTTGTATAAAATGTATTACATTATTATATGTTATATGTTATATGCAACTCTGTGGGCCACTCTAGTGTCCCTGTTTGATGTTGATCAAAAAGTGTCTGCCAAAAAATGGTTGCTGTCAAATAAATTGCAGCTTTTTAAACTTGTAAAAAGGAGGATTATAACCATTATAATCCCGGCTAATTTCTAAATATTTTCTTTGTTTTATATAAAAACCCATCCGTAAATAATGTTTATTATAGTCTAGTTTCCAAATCCAGGCCTAAACAAGGATATTAGACATACCATGTGTTTTCCATGAGTGGAAAGGCTGTTTGTGTGTCGGCCACACCCCCGGTCAGACTCATTATAGGCTTTTAATTGACTATACCGGCCACTATTAGAGGAAATACAGTAATTATAGTTGTCATTTTGGATGTTTATATAGTTACAGGTGTAGTGTGAACACAGACATTCTGTTAAATTATAATGATTTAAATATTTTAATGGGCTTTTAGTCTTTTTCATAGGAGTCTGTTTGGGCATCTGACTCTTCCTTGATTCCTGTTGTTCCATCTGACCAGAGAGATGTTTTCAGTCCAAAAGACATTCCCACCAATGTAATCAACAGACACAACAGGAATGATACAATTTTAGTTGAGAATAAAAGGCAGATTGTCATTTTACCTGAGCTTGTTTTTCTTGACAGTTATAGGGAATATAAGGCCAACTACAATGATGAGGAACACCGTTAACGTTGCACCAAGCACTGATGCTTCAATAATGGCAGTTGGTCCACCTGAAACAGGAGAAGAGTCAGTTAATGTCTGCCACAATAGGAGTAACAACTACATCACCTTCAGGATATAAGATAACCTTTCACTTTACAATGGCTGCACTACAGTTAAAGTAATAATCCATGACATTTTCATATAAATAAATACTCTATCTCTGCCTGCTCTAACGCAGGGTCTCTCAACTGGTGGATCGGGACCCAAAGGTGGGTTGCGGGGCGGTTTTAAGTGGGTAGCGGACGCCGGACCATGAGGCAGCGCACGTCCTACTATGGCGAAGGCATGGCCCACCCTGCTCTCTGATTGGTTTACCCTGGTATTTTACCCTAACCTTAAACCCCCATTATGGCCACACTGGTGCCCCTAATCTTACAGAGGATACAATATTTTCTCAATCAATAATTCATAATTATTGACGACCATATTTCACAACCAAACCAGCTCCTACGAGCACAACAATAATAATAATGGTTCGCTTTTGGTAAGAAAACACCTGCCACGGGAAAACAACCTTACTTCTGGCATCCATGTTTGTTGCTCTTTCCGACCAAGAGCACTTGAATGGTGTCCTGTCGTAATTACGACTCTACAACGCGTAAGTAGGAGCTTCCAAGGTGAACACAGCATAAGCCCCGATGTCACTTTCATCATGACCCAAAACCACAAATCGTGACTAACAGACAGACAGACAGACACCGCCCGCCCGTCCGCCTAGGCAATTTTACAATGTACCAGGTTTAAATATAGCCATGATGATTGGAATGAGATCAGAGAGATTAAACTCACCTCTACTGGTAAGGACCGCGCTCCATATGAGAGAGACGACCACCAGACTGACGACATGCTGGACCCCGGTCATCCTAATCTTCAGGTTCATGTCTGTCTTTACCTAGGCTGGACATCCACAGCTCCTGTTTCCTGCTTTCACATGAGGACGTGGGAGTGTCAAGTGCAGTTCAAATACTTACATCAACAAAACAACTGTCAGTGTCCACTAGTGAAGTTTCGAGCACCACAATCCCCACAACGCCACAACGTCAACTGGGCCAAGTCAGAGAAAGCGTGTTAAACCAGAATACGGGACTATCTGGAGAAAACAAAACAAATTAACAATCTGAGCTGGCGATGTTGTTTTGTTGTGGAAAGCGCAGTGCATGGAGACCTGCACAGCTGCCTTGACCGAATAGAGGTGAGCATTGCTTCTTTGTGAAGAAGGAATGGAAAATCTCAATCTCAATTTGGCCATACCAGCAATAACTATAATAATGTTGAGCATATAATGCATCATAATTTAATATTTTATTTCATGGCCAGATGTGGCCTTTCTTATCTCATATTAAGTCGAGCTGTTTATGTGCTTTTGTGACGTGCGTGATGCCCTCGCGCTACCTATGATTTATAGCCTAATATAGTATCATTGTATGTGTGTGTATATAGATGGATGGATAGATGGATGGATAGGCAAGTATGTAGGTAGATAGGTAGGTATATATATTATAACACACATTTTGCTTATGTTTATGTTCTGTTAAAAGTATATAATTTGGTGACAGGAGATGAACAACAGAGAGCAGACAAGCAGAGCCACACTGGAGCAGCCCAGGCTGGAAGAGAGGTGACAGGAGGAGACCAACATCAGACAAGCAGAGCCACACACATATTAATCTAATATGATGTGTGTAGTTCTTTATAGATCTAGCCTCTTAATTTTGCTCTCAAAGTGCACCAGATTGAAGCATTTGGCTTTAAAATGGAAAAAAAAATCTTCTAAAACTACCTCAGTATTTCTCAATGTCTGGCTACGGGCCTGGCCTCAGTAATGCATATACCAGGCTCTCTCCCCTCTGAGAGAGCCTGGTGACGCAAGGTTACAACAATTCTAGGAAAGAAGAAATCACTGCCAAACTGGATTGAGCTGAACACAAGTCGACGCCTGTACTGCCTACTGTCTCTGTGAAGCCCATCAGACAGTGCCCCACTCCACCCTGAAGTCTGCCTGGCTGCATCAAACTCGTGGACTCATATTTTTGTTGTTTAGAAGGGAGGGTCCCTCCACTAGAGCAGGGCTTTTCAAAGTCTGAGACTGTGGGCCTCCCCCCAGACAAAGCTTGGAAAAGGGTGCCCCACTCGCTCAATTCATGGACACCTATGAATTATGATTAATGTTATTTGATCCCATAGACACAATTGTGCCAACTTCCAGGATAAGCTGATATTGTTTGACATACTTCAGACTACACCAAATACATAAAGAAGGTCTGTCTGAAGACATTTATTAGTTTATGTTTCTGACTCTAGGAAAGTGGGAAAAACGGACAAATTCCCTCAAACTACTGTATCTCTTTAACCAAAGCGTTTAGGCTATTCTGTCATCTCATTTTAATAACTAATGTCATATTTTTTCACTTCCATTCACTGAGCCTGCCCTTAAACTGCTTGGAGTCCGCACCCGGATCTAGCTACTCTTAAAACAGACTGTATCATCTACATCCGGCGAATGCAGCTATATACAGAGCATTTGAAAATTGCGGAAGCCAACTCGTCTGTTCTAAGAGACTAGGTACCACAGGTTGAGAGGGGCTCCGTCCTTCCCATCATCATTTCTGGCTGCACAGCTCCTGAAGCTGCATTTATGACCTGGTGTGTAATTAAGCTTTCAACACAACTCCTTGTCATTTGGTTTTTGTGGCTACACAGCACACAGATTTCAGGATATAGCGTACCTGGCTTTCCTTTCCACCTGTTGGTTCCACCATAGATAAGAAAATTGTTTATTGACTAAGGTGACTCTACAATGCATTAAGAACAAAGTAGGGCCCACCGCCTGTAATAGGAATTTCCATCTCTGTGCACATAATCAACAGTTTGATTCATTACTTGTGTAGCACTTTTTACCCCCTAGTGGTAAGAAAGAAGAAAGTGGACCTTCGGATACAGGTTGAATGCAGGATAAATGCCCTTTAATTATTCCGTATAGTACTAACATACTCCAACAATATCTATTAATCACTATAATGTAGGCTACTAATTAATTACCCAAATTGCTTATAAGTTATGACAGTAAACTGATTATCTTTGGGTTGTGGAGTTGGTCAAGACAAAATAAGACATTTGATGATGTCATCTTGGGCTTTTGGGAAAAAGTGGTGGACACTCACCATTTTGTGACATTTTATACCAAACGACGAATCAATTAGTTGACAAAACAGAAAACAGATTAATCGATAATTAAAATAATCATTAGTTGCAGCACTATATAATGTAGATGCACATTTGAATTTACCACACAGTTGTGGAAGGTGATCATTCATCTGTTAGCCTACTTCAATCAGCTAATTCAACTTTACGCATTTCAAATCTCTTGATGTGTTCTTGATCATGTCAGTACGCACAAGCATTGGACAGCACAGTGGCTCAGTGGTTAGCACTGTCGGTCGCCTCACAGCAAGAAGGGTGTGGGTTTGAATCTCTTCCCTGGTCCTTTCTGTGTGGAGTTTGTATGTTCTCCCCGTGTTTGGGTGGGTCTCCTCCCGGTGCTCTGGTTTCTTCCCACAGTCCATAGACATGTTGAGTGTTTGTGTAGTAATGTAATCTAGTAAAATGTCTAGTATGTAGGCTATAGTTCTATGTAACCTGTGTTGTGTGTAGATATGATGTATATTTGTGATGATGCTATGTAAAGCCCTTTGAGACATGCTTGTGATAAACATAACTGAACTGAACTGAACTGGAGAGAGATGTAAAAGCTGTATGTGTTTGTATTCCATCCAGGCGCAATGAAGGCCTTCTACCTGCGGGGCAAGGCTCACATGGAGGTGTGGAACGAGGCGGAGGCCCGGCAGGACTTCAGCAGGGTGCTGGACCTGGACCCCGGCATGAAGAAGGCCGTCAAGAGGGATCTGGCCGTGCTGAACATGCGCATGGAAGAGAAGAACCAGGAGGACAGGCACAAGTACAAGGGCATGTTCTGACCAGGAGAGACTGTCTGGCCATGCCCACGCCAAGCTGAGGCCCTCACAGTATGGCTCAGAGGAGCGAGGGGCTGAAGAATAAAAGGGGGTTGTGAACATGAAGTCATAAATGTGAAACTTAGAACTTAGAACTGGAGTAGATACTAAATTCCTGCTAAAGTATTGCTCTAGTCTAGTGAGTAGTCAAGAAAAAATAAAATAAATGTGGAAAGAAAATCAAGTCACCTCTCTCTGCCTTGTACACACATTATACTTCCACAAGGTGGGGCTCTGTCCACAGTTATTCCTCTTGCTCAACTTTAGCTAAACCAAAACCCTCGAACCAAGCAGCATCCACATCATCATTTGGTCATCCTATGTCTGACCTGGGACGTATCTCCCATTTGTCTCCTTGCCTCCTTTCCTCCATTTGCACAAACACAGTTTCCAGTAAAAAAAAAAAAAAAAAAAAGGCCAATCCAAGACAAAGAAATCCTCCAAGACTAATAGGCTACAGTAATATTACATATTACTGTGTTATATGCACACATTTCACTACATTCTATTGTGTGTGTGTTTGTTGTGTACCTTAAAGCAGAACAAATACAATGAAGAAAATTCTCAACAATGAGGACATTTGATCAGTCCTGTCGTCTACAAGAGTCTTTGTCTTCTCTACAAGAAAATTTGGTTTAGAGTTAGAATTATGATGTATTGTGACGTGAGTGAGGGTCAAGGTTCATTGTCAGCGAAGTGATACAGTCAATGGAGCGTAATAGTGAAAACAAGACTTGGTTGAAACCTAGTATGGCTGGACCATGTGTGAAGTGTTTGTACTCACACTAATGCTGACGTTACACTATAGACGACATTTGAAATTATTTCACTGTTTTAGGCAAATTTCAGTTCGTTCATTGTGTGGAAAACTCTTCGTCATCTTAAAGGATAAGTTCACCCAAAAATGAAAATTCAGCCATTATCTACTCACCCCCATGAAGGACGGGTGGAGTTTTTTAGTCCACAAAAGAGTTTCACAGCAAAACAACATTGAAGCATTCTCTAAATCAATTGATCCCTCTATCAGTCAATCTTCTAAACTCAGGTCATAAGTGATTGTACTTGTAATTGATTAATGTCTGCACCTTAATTGTATGTTTGCACATGTTGGTGTAATAGGTATATGATTATGATTATGTCAACATGCATCTAAAAAGATAAATATGTTTAAAATGGCTCTAGTTATATGAATGTGTTAAAATGCATCTAAAAACATAAATATGTAAAGTGGATTAAAAAGGTAAATACATGGGTTTATGCACTCTAATATGGTTCATGTGCAATAGCTTCAAGAAGGATGAATACTCTGTGTAACAGTGCACTTATCAGTTATTAGTTTATCTGTAATCCATTGCTTTGGTATTTTTCATGCTCTCTGGCCGTTTAGGTAAAATGTAACAGTGGCCTACTATAGCCTATGTGTCACAAATACATTTTAACTTGCTTTCTTTAATGTGTGAAGACAATTCATTTGAAACAGCATTGGTCAATGGTACTTTATTTACTAAAGTTTGATTATTACTTATACCTCTCATCTAAAGATGTGGGTCAATTGCTTTGGGCCTGCTTGATTCTGCCTATCCACCTTATTTTTGAATGCCCCACTGTAAAAAATAATTGTGCGTACAAGGTCCGGTTTAACGTGACTATTGCTGCAGCTTGCCATTTCCTAATGTATTCTACTTGATTTGAAAAGATGGCTGCCTACACTCAGTCTCTTGTACCCTGGCTGAATTGAACATAACTTGGTCAATAAGTATGTAACATACAAAATAAAACAACCCGTAATATCTTAATTTTATGTAGAATGCAGAGGACATGTAACTGTTTAGTTAAACTTGCATTCCAGGAATATTGTGCTCTTAAGATGACGTTAGTGGCTCGAGTCTGTTTCGTCCTGAAACCCACACGCTTTGCGGTGGTGGTTTTAGCGTAACCTATGTGGGATTCGAGGCGTAAAGTATGTGCGTTTTAGCGTAACTTATGTGGGATTCGAGGCGTAACCTATGTGGGGTTTGGCGTAACCTATGTGCGATTCGAAATAACGTATCCGAGATAGAAAACGTTATGAATATAGCCACGTTATAAACAACAAACTAACGCCGGTGATCCGTATGGAAACAGTGTTACTCGAAATGGTTAATATTGGCCACAGCAGGCGATTACCCATGAATGCACTGCGCTCTTAAAGGGATATTTATCGACGAGATTTTTGCCAAGCTGGAACTGATTGATTTGCTCCGTTCGCCCAGACGGGTGTCAAGCTTTCAGCAACAAGGCTGGGAGGATCACACCGGAAGAAGCACCCATCAGCAGATGAGGCAAAAATGGCCGCCAAAAATAAGGTGGATAGGGGGGGAGTCTCGCGCTGCTCGGTCATTAAACTGAGACGCATGAGACGCAACACCGCTTCCATTTTCTTCTCGTTTATCCGCCCCTCTACAGGTAAGAAGTTAAGAACATTGTCTGTAACATGTTTTGACGGTATATGCACGGTGTTTTATGCTCTCTGTGTTGCAAGGAACACGATGATTGTGAAATATCCGGGTTTAGACTGATTGTAACAACTTTATCAGTAGTTAAACATCAAAGGGTTTGCCGACTGCAGGACCGCGCTAATCAGTCACAGAGTATCTGCACGTGTGTGAGTCACGTAGTATTCGCGTTAGTTTGGGTCACAGATACAACATGATAGAGACGTTACGTGATTATCGCTATGCAGCAGTAACGTAGATTGTGACTCACGTGACAGTATTTATTGTGTATGATTAAAATACAGCAGTGATGTCAAGGTGTTTCAGGTCAATCGATACAGTGTTTGTTTCATGTCTGTGTATAGCTACTACTGTATGTATGATACATTTAAAGTCCCTGGAAACCAAAATCCACAAAAACGTTAAGTCTTAAGGTTATGACACTCAAACTGATGCCCAGACGTGCTCCACGAGCCAAGTTTTTTTTTTTTTTTTTTTTTATGATCTCAACAACATGCTGACAGAATTATGGATGAAATATACAATGTGCGGTGATAGCGTCACCGTCATCAGGCAGCGACGTGACATCTTTTACTCACGCAACCTCCCGTTTATTTACGGTTAAAGTAAAGACTTAAAGTCCCTGGAAACCAAAATCCACAAAAACGTTCTAACTATGTTATTTAGGGTCTTATGTTAGTAATTTTGTGCCTCCGAAATTATTATACATTACTTTCAACCCAAAGCCTTAAAATCGCCACTTTTCTACAAGATTCTACAAAGTACTTCCTCATTGAAGACAGCAGTGCGCGAGGTGCTAAAACGCAGGAGCTTATGACGTCATAAGCTCTATATAACCTTTGTACACGCGCGCAATCCGCACCCACCCTCCTTTTGTCCGTTCTTTGCCCCCAGTGACAGCGCTCCCTCGCTGGCTATGCTTCTCTCTCTCTCTCTCTCTCTCTCTCTCTCTCTCTCTCTCTCTTGGGACTAGTGAGAGAGAGAGCGAGAGACACACAGGCTGGTGGCTCACACACACACACACACACACACACACACACACACACACTCGCGAGTGCTGTGTAACTCGATCTCTTTCTCCGTTTCCCTCCCCCCTCTGTCTCGCGCTCTCTCTCTCGGAAAACCTGCTGCAGATGGGACACGCCCACACAGTCCGCGGGAGAAATACACTCTAAAAAATAATGATTTTCTCATGAGTTTTGCCAGACTGTCAAACCTAAATTTATATACTTTGCGACGTTCATCATCGTTCAAATTTGGCTGGTGGCTTATTAACATAGGGTCCTGTGATGTGATGAACTCAAAAAAAGAAATATTTCTGGTTTCCAGGGACTTTAAAGAATGAGAATAATTGTACTTTAGTCTGAGTGAAGGACAGTGCCATTAATAATTTCATTTATGTTGTTGGTTTACTTTAAAGGTGCAATGCAGGTATTTCTGTGGTTTCTTAAAAAGACATTACATAGGATCTACTATTTTTCTAAAAAGCTAAAAGGATGTCGTTTCTTGAAGACACTACATATTTACATAAGTGTGTTTTGATAAAAGAGATATATTTAACTGTGTTTTGATAAGAGGTATATATATTTCCGGCTTAACTGTTAAAGGGACAGTGCATAAATGTTTTCTTGTACTTTACTTTCAAAAGGGAAACATGGTTATTGATTGTGATAACATCACTGTTTTTAATTGTTTATTAATTCATTAAACTGAGACGCAACACCGCTTCCATTTTCTTCTCGTTTATCCGCCCCTCTACAGGGGGAGTAACATTGGCACCAGTGTGCTATGCACTACTTGTTTTTTTTGTTTTTTTTTGTTTGTTATGGCACTGTTGGACTGTATGTGGCAGTCTGTATGTCCAAGACAAATTTCCCTTGGGACAAATAAAATAATCTTGAATCTTGAAACTCATAAAAACAAAAACAAAAACGCAAGTGACCCTAATAATCTTCGGTAGTTTTAAATTGACCATATTTGAATTCCAGAGTTGCGACCCTATGAGGTCGGGAACCACTGCCCTATGGGTACTTGAGCAGCTTGGGGTACATGGAAAGATTGGGAATTACAATTTTATTTCCAAAATGATTTGAAAAAAACAAGTCATTTCATAAACACACGTGAAAACTGTGCACCATCCAACTAGCTAGCAAACGTGAATAAATAGCTCAAACGTCCAGTTGCTGTCGCTCCAGATTCAGGTTGAGGGGAGCCCGGTGACAAAAGGAAAAAGAAGCCAAACCCAAACACCAGCAGTTCAGTGACAAAATGAAGTCTTGGACTATTTTCAATAATGAAGACTACTTAACAGCCAACGCCCAGTCTCGTCATATCACAGTGCACGCCCCCTTTCTTTGAGGATGTATAACCCATTCATTGTTAGGCTCGCCCCCTTTCTCTGATGCTGTCTCCTCACCCATTCACAGTTTACCACACATGTGGCAATAACCAATCAGCCCAAGGTATTCCTCTCCAGCTGATCCCAATCACCTAATCAGCGTAGTATATCAGGGTCCATGTTTACTCTGTTTGCTATGTGCTGTGTATGTGTCATTCTCAGTTGCTGATCATCATCGCTGAAGCAGTTGTTTTCGCCCCACCTCCTCCCCTGACCACCACCATCGGTCATGACTCCTGATCGAAGAATTCCCTATGGGGGATTTCCTATCCTATTCTTCACTGACGACGCCCTCTCATCATTTCAGGAGAGCGTCATCATATCATGGAGTCATACGCCAAAATTAATATGTTGTATCATTAAAGCTTGTTATACTTTCTACTAGTCTCTCATTATTGAATATACTTTCTATGGATTTACTTCTACGTCTGCGGATCCACTGCAGCCGCAATGTTTTCTTTGTGGCGCAAAGAACATGAATAAGTGAGGGGGTACTAATTGGAATGGCAAAACAGCAAGGGGTATAAGACAAAAAAAGGTTGGGAACCACTGAATAGGAGATAGAGATAAGGGTGTTAAAAATAAATGGAGGTCAAATAATTCATAACCCAAATATTCAAATATTGTGTAACACATAATTACAGGGTATAATAATGTACATGTCATAAGTAAATGTAGTAATCTATACCAGGCGTGACAGAGCAGAGCATGATGTGGCTCATATGTTTCACTCCAGTGCATATTGTCCTCTCTATCCTAAATTTCAATTTGAATTAAGTTGAAGAACAGAGCAATTTAAAAAAAATGACATTTTAACAAACATAACTCCATTTTGGGTCATAAGAATAGAATACACTAGATCATATTCATTTGCAAAGAGGGATTTATATATAGAATACAAAATACAATGGTAGGTCTGTAAAGTGGCAATGGTGAAAAAAATCTAAATCCAATGAGTAAACACTTGGGCAATCTCATTCAGATAATGTCAAACATTAAGTCGAACTTTGTAACAGCAGTCAGCTACTCTGGTGAAAAACGGTTGTAATAATATACAATATAGCTGGAAAAGCAAAAAGCATGTAAATGTGCATGAAAATGTGTTTTCTTCAGCTTGTTCAACATGTGTAACGTTGACCACCATTCACTATTCACTCGCTCATTCCGTCAGTCATTAATTTCTATAGCACAAATTCAGATAAAAAAATATTTTAAAAAGTATAAAGAGCATATTCGTTTTTTTAAAGGTATACTATGCAACTATTTCATTAAAAAAAACATTAGTCCAGTATTACAAATTGGAATACTTTCACACATCTTTTGAAATAATTTTACATTGTTTTTACAACTTAAAGTTGGAGGGAAGTCTCTAGCTCAAAGTATGTAGAAGTAACAAGAGACCAAAACTTCAGAGGGAATAAAAATAGGACATTTGGAATAGCATGAGTATTATGTTGATCCACCAACTACAGTACTTATGGGATGTATTACATTGTCAATGAAGTTTATAGACTAACAATTAACAATTAATATTTTAAATCAATTGCAACTGAAACAAAATAAAAATCTGAAAGGGGAGATTGGGATGTCATTGTCAGGATTATAAAATACAGCATATAGTACAAAAAAGGGAAAAAAGAAAGGATATAGAAGCACTTAAGCTGTATTCACACCGAGATATTTATTTTTCTATCTGTTGCTCAATTCGCCCTATCGCTCTGTCTCTGTCTCTCAGACGCCCAGCGATTTTTCTCTCGGGCGAATATACGCTCAATCACTCATTTGCATTGACTTTGTATGTAAACTCGATGCCAGCGAAAAACTTTAATAGGTCGGTGTGAACGCACCTTTAATAAGATGTAATTGTAAATCTTCATGTGTTGATACAGTATATTTCAGATGCATCCAGCTAGTTATAAAGATCCTAGTGATGTTTTTTGTGACAATAGTCACACATACCAATTAGATCCCAGTGCTTTAAAAGCTGTATCAAACAAATTAAAGTCAATTACAACCCCCATAATCAAGCCAAAGGGCAATGGACTATTTCAATCAATCAATCAATCAATCAATCAGTTTAATACATGTCCCAGAAGGGCACTTTGGTAGTAGTGGTTATTACAACATCATTACTAGTTTGAGAGTAGTAATAAAGGCACACTTCAGAATTGTAATACAATATTACTAGTTTGAAAAAGTAATAAAGGCACACTTCAATATTATACAATACATATACATTTGTTGCAATATGTACAGATTCCAAAAGACCATCTGCTGCCCTCAGCCGGCTCGCCGCGTGCGCAGTGCCACCGTTGCAAACTAGCTCGTCAACAAACGCAAGTGGCTCGCTGTCAATCAGCGGCAGATGGATGTATCGGAGGAAAAAGGGGGTGTGGGGGGGGGGGGGACGATGATGCAAGAAACAGGGCTAACAAGGCGGGGGGTTTGGGTGGGGGAAGAGGAGGGGGGGTTTGGGGGAGTGCGTGCGTGACCATGTGTGTTGGCCTATGAGTCCTTAGAGTCCATGTGTGTGTGTGTGTGTGTGTGTGTGAAGTCTGAGCCCCCCCTAGCTGAAACATAGCGGTTGCTGTAGAGATGGCGGTTTTTCCAGTCCAAAGGTCAGGCATCAGATGTCAGGCCGGGGGGGGGGGGGGGGGAGGGTGGATGTTGCGAGCACAAGTTGCAGTCAAAGCTTCTGGAGAGTTTTGCTGCTAGTGTCCTTGACGGCTGATAACAGGTGGGGGGAGTCCAGATTAA
The DNA here is from genome assembly GCF_964638095.1 of Poromitra crassiceps. Lineage (NCBI taxonomy): Eukaryota > Metazoa > Chordata > Actinopteri > Beryciformes > Melamphaidae > Poromitra > Poromitra crassiceps. The sequence continues at coordinate 22,204,135 of NC_139642.1, read as the reverse complement.
ATCAGTTGTTTGGGTTTTTCTCGGTGGGTGCAGCGATCAACAGCATTCCTCACACAAGTCTAGTCCTTGGTCCTTAATTTTAAACACTTCGGCTCAGCGACAGTAATATCTCCCAGAAGTAATCCATTTTTGCGATTCAGATCAGAAATTGCAACAGTCCGAGTACTCACTGCCCCGCTCATCTCGTTTATCTGACGTGCAGCCTAGGGTCAAATGGCTGCTGTCTTCCCGTATCCCGCGGCGAAAGTCCCGTCTGGGCAGAGGGGGGGGGGGGTTCCCCGGACCCCGCATGAATTTTGTCGATTGCCTTGAGAGACCAGCTTTATTCTCTACACCTCATGTGTGTGTGTGTGTGTGTGTGTGTGTGTGGGTGTGTGTGGACACAAACACACACACATTTACAGATACACAGATCACAAGGTCGAGCAGTGCCAGATCCAGTGTCCAATGTCTTGCTCAAGGGCAGTTTGGTCCAACTTTGTACCCTGTCTTTGTTGTTTGTTCTTTCCAATCAATTCAAGAGTACCCCAAAGGAAAGGGTCTTCCTCATAGAGATATGTGATCATCTCTGTACTCGCAGCTGGCCCTTTATTCTTTACTGTGTCGATGACAAAACTTGCCTTGTCACTTCTCTGTTGCTTCTCACTTGCTGACTCCAACTCAGCCTGATTTATCACGCTTTTGTCATAAAGCTTGTCCAGCAGACCGTTGAGCACAGGTGCTGATACTCTGACGATGAATTCTTTCCGTATGCGTAACAGGGTGTCATTTGAATGGAGATGATTTGAAACATTCTGATGCTGGGCCCTTCTTACGGCATCTGACGAAAGACAAACTTGAAATTGCCATTCCACAGACTGATTGTTACTGTTTTTCAGAACGAGTATGATATCTCCAACGATTCTTTTAAAAGCCACCACGAATGTGGGGAAGTAGTTGTGGTAGGAGTCACTGTGGAATTCTGCCATGTCTGGTTGTATTAGCATTATTGAGTCATATTCAGGAGAAGCGGAAAATGTGTACTTATGCTCTGGGTGTAGTTTACACTGTGGGTATACCTCTATATACATCTCATCTTGATCAATGTTATTCCTTTTGTGCAGCACATCAGTGAGCACAATGTTTATAGGAAGCAACAGCACATTGAGGACAGATCTGAGATCAACTGGGGGTATATAGAACAGCAACACCAACGCCCGGATCGGGGCAAGGGGGGAGTCTTCTTCCTTGGCAATGCCATTTTTACAAAATCCAGTGATGTTTATAATAACATGAGTTTCTGTTATCTTATGGGGAGGGATGAACTCAGTTATCTCATCTGTCACATGGGCAACTGACAAGAATTCACATCCACCTGTAGAGTGGATCTCGCAGTGTGGGAGATGAAGTTGACAGACAGATTGCTTGTTGCATTTTATGTCAAACAGCGGCCCTGCAGGCTTCTTGTTATGCCCTGCTAGCCTCTGTTTCCATGGGACAATCCTGTACACCACATCTCCTTCTCCCTCCATCTTAAACACTAGACCTGTCACGCTGCACTCGTACAGGCCTGGGGAGGTGCCGTGGAATGTAAAGGTTTGCTCATTTTCATCAACAACAATATTAGGTGTAAACTCCTGTGGTAACATTTCCTCTGGAGCATCGTGGCCTGCTGGCTCAATTTCTGACATATGTTCCTTGCATGCATCTTCTACTGGGCTTTCTTCAGTGTTGGTGGGGGAGTCCTGGAGGTGGTGGTGAGAAAGGGCTGGTTGGGTGTCTGTGGTTGAGGGGTTGCCGGCTGAGTCCTGTGGCAACATTTCCTCTGGGGTATCGTGTCTGTCTCCTGACTCACTTACTGCGTCCAAATGCTCATAGCTGCATGCACCTTCCACTGTGTCTCCTTCAGTGCTGATGCGGGAGCTGGCCTGCAGATCATCTGGGCTGATTGGTGGACATGGAGGACCAGCAACACCTGGGTCATCTTCTGCTGGGCTTTCTCCAGTGCTGATGGGGGAGCTCTGGAGGTGGAGGTGAGAAAGGCCTGGCAGGGGGTCTGTGTTTGGGTGGTGTTGGCCAGCTGTGACCCGTCTCTGCTGGTCATAACCACCACAACTTGTTTTGCCTGACTGGGGTTTAGGAGAAGAACATTGCTGGGAGGCCTCTTGTGGAAGGGAAGAGGACGTAATATTGGGGGGAGGTGAGGAAAGATGACCAGAACATATAGACAGTTCAGAAGGACAGGTATCACTTTGGCCCTGGGAGAAGAGTGAGCGTGTGGAAGGGGGGGCGTTGGGCCCTCCTTCTCCAGTGAGTTGCTGGTGACGCTCTGGTTCACCATCGTAATGTAAGGGCAAAGAAGAGTGCAGAGAGGGCAGCTCTTCTTCCGAGTGCAGCTCTCCAAGCACTTCAAATCTCCTTCGTAGTTTAGCATCTTGCATGGTTTGTTCTACATTCACTTGAAATGTGGGGAAGTAGTTGTAAGAATCATTGCTGATGAACTCAGTTTCCTCATCTGTCACATGGATAGCTGACAAGAATTCCCATCCACCTGTAGAGTCTATCTCACAGTGTGGGAGACGAAGTTGACAGACAGATTGCTGCTTGCATTCTATGTCAAACAGCGGCCCTGCAGGCTTCTTGTTATGCCCTGCTAGCCTCTGTTTCCATGGGACAATCCTGTACACCACATCTCCTTTTCCCTCCATCTTAAACTCTAGACCTGTCATGCTGCACTGGTACAGGCCTGGGGAGGTGCACCGGAAAAGGAAGTTGTCCCCGTTTTCATCAACACATATAACAGGTGTAAACCTCTTATAGCTGTCTTGTAAAGGAATATCAGCTGTGGCCTGTGGGGACATTTCCTCTGGAGCATCATGGCTGCCTGCTGACTCTATTTCTGACATATGTTCCTTGCATGCATCTTCTGCAGGCATTTCTTCAGTGCTGATGGGGGAGCTCTCGAGGTGGAGGTAAGAAAGGGCTTGCAGGGTGTCTGTGGTTGAGGAGTGGTCAGCTGTGGCCTGTCTCTGCTGGTGATAACTATCAACATACATTTCCCCTGACCGGGGTTTAGGAGAAGAACATTGCTGGAAGGTGTCTTGTGGAAGGGAAGAGGAAGTAATGTTGGGGGGAGGTGTGGAAAGAGAAGCAGAACCAGCAGGCAGTTCAGAAGGACACGTATCACTTTGGCCCTGGAGGAAGAGTGAGGATGTGGAAGGGGGGGCTGCAGACCCGCCTCCAGTGAGTTGCTGGCAACGCTTATGTTCCCCATCGTAATGTAAGGAATGTAAATTGTGCAGAGAGGCCAGCAGCTCTTCTTCCTCAAGATAAACTTGCCATACACACTGGGAATCGATACTGTGTTTCAGATGCAGCCGAAAAGGTTTGGTGATTTTTTCAAAAATCACCTGGAATGTGGTGAAGTAGTTACCATAGACGTAGGATTTAACATCAAATTCTGCCTTGTTTGGTTGTATTAGCACGGAGTCATCTTCAGGAGTCATGGACAGTGTGTAGTCCTGCTCTGGATGTAGCTTACAGCGTGAGCTTCTTTCTATGTACCTCTCATTTCCATGTATTTCCTTCCTTTTGTACAGCACATTACTGATCACAATGTTTCTAGGAAGCAACAACACATTGAGCACAGACCTGTACTCAGGATCAACTGGAGGGTTGTAGAACAGCAACACCAACGCCCTGATCGGGTCAGGGGGCGAGTCTTCATCCTTGACAAGGCCATAACCAGAAAATCCAGTGATGTTTATAATAACATGAGTTTCTGTTATCTTGTGGGGAGGGATGAACTCAGTTCCCTCGTCTGTCACATGGACAACTGACAAGAATTCAAATCCACCAGTAGAGCGGATCTCACAGTGTGGGAGATGAAGTTGACAGACAGACTGCTGGTGGCATTTTATATCAAACAGCGGCCCTGCAGGCTTCTTACTATGGTGGGCGAGTAGCCTCCGATTCCAAGGGACAATCCTGTAGTCCACATCTCCTTCTCCCTTCATGTTAAACACTAGACCTGTCTCACTGCACTGGTACAGGCCTGGGGAGGTGCATTGGAAGATGAAGGTTTCCTCATTTTCATCAAAAACAATATCAGGTGTAAACCTCTCAAAGCTGTCTTGTAACAGGATATCAGGGAAGCTATGAGACTGCATTGCTTGTGTATATTTCTTGTTCTTCATGACAGGATCTTGGCTCAGTGAGGGCAAGTTGTGAGAATGACGCAAGGAGGAATATGATGGGTGGGAGTGAGAATGGCCTGGCAGGATGTCAGGGGTTGAGGGATGGCCGGCTGTGGCCTCTGGTACCATCTCCTCTGGGGAATTGTGGTTTTGCACTGAGGTGGCTCGTAACACAAGTTGCTTGCATGCATGTTCTGCAGGGCTTTCTTCAGTGTTGGTGGGGGAGCTCTGGAGGTGAGAAAGGGCTTGCAGGGTGTCTGTGGTTGAGGAGTGGCCAGCTGTGACCTGTCTCTGCTGGTCATAACTATCAACATACATTTCCCCTGACCGGGGTTTAGGAGAAGAATATTGCTGGAAGGCGTCTTGTGGAAGGGACGAGGAAGTAATGTTGGGGGGAGGTGTGGAAAGAGAAGCAGAACCAGCAGGCAGTTCAGAAGGACAGGTATCACTTTGGCCCTGGAAGAAGAGTGAGGATGTGGAAGGGGGGGTTGCAGACCCTCCTCCAGTGAGTTGCTGGTGACGCTCATGTTCCCCATCATAATCTAAGGTCAAAATAAAAAGACAAGAGTGCAGCTCTTCTTCTCCTCTCTTGTTTCTCTTTCTTGCAGTTTGTAATTGGTCCTTGGTGGCCCCACCGATGTCCCTGAAAGATGAGCAATAGGAAAAGAATGAAGAGGATGAAGAGAAATAGTCTGAATCATAGCCAGCAGCGCATTCTGTATAGTTCGAGTTCGATGTGAATGCAGCTAATGATGGCGATATCATTTAGAAAATTAAATTACACAATGAGGGATAGTAGAGTAGAGAATGTTCTTTATAGTTCAGTCCAGTTCCCTCAGTTCAGTTCAGTTTATGAAGGAACAAAAATACTCCACTTCGGGATTTCCATGTTACCAGTTCAATGCGGTTCAGTTCACTCAACAAAAATACTCCATTCCGGGATTTCCCTGTTAGACAGGAAAAATAACTTTGACCCAAGGAAACTAGTTTATAGATTTATAAGCTAAAGCAGCTCAAGCTAACCAGAGCTATTAACGTTACGAGGCGGCACACTGCACCATCGGAACAGTTATTTCATGATTTCTCTATGAAACTCGTTCATTGACAAGAACAACGAAAGCAATTGACACATTTCTGTGCTGAATGAGTGAATATCCAACAAACAGCAGCATTATTAATCTATAAAGGAGAACTGTGGAAAACCCCAGGGGTCACCTGGTACAAAAACAATATGGTAGCTCAGTCAGTGGGCACGGTTTTATTACAATTTACTTCTAAACCATTCCCATCGATTAGTAAACCATGTGCAGTTGTGCACAGATTTGTAATATATACTGGTAACATCAAAGAGGGACTTTTAGGCATATATACAGTGAGCCAGAGACATTACACACAGCTTGGCTACATACTGTGAATAACCATTAGGCACCTGAGCATATGTGTTAACCATAACCATTGATTAATCACAAAATCAAATCTGTAGGTTTAATTTATGATCCAATGTGTGTTTGGTGACAATATGAATTCACCTGTTACATCCTGCTTGTATAAAATGCATTACATGTTATATGCAGCTCTGTGGGCCACTCTAGTGTCCCTGTTTGATGTTGATCAAAAAGTGTCTGCCAAAAAATGGTTGCTGTCAAATAAATTGCAGCTTTTTAAACTTGTAAAAAGGAGGCTTATAACCATTTTATACAACAGGTAGTTCCGGCCGAGCAATTTGATTGGACAAGAGGGATCTTACGAGTGCCTATATTTCACGATAATGCACTGGCGCTTCACTGTGTGTAGGGTAGGCTATATCACTCCGCTTCACAGCTGCTCTAATCAACAAAACAAACACCAGCCACGTTACATTGAACGTCATTCAAAGCGTAACCGAGAGCGCAAAGATGGATTTTTTTCCTAACATAACTTTTGACTTAAACTATGAATGCTCGTCAGAAGAGGACGAGGGGGAGCAACATTCTAATGCGGAAACCTCCAGGGGCCTGGTCGTAACTCCTACGTCGGTCTTATAAGACCATGGACTTACGCCTGTTGCACCAACACGGCTTATGTCTGGTCTTAACTATGCTGGTCGTAGCAATGCGCGTCCATGTGAATTGCCAGGGAATGCCCCCTGATTGGATGATGTTGCAAAAAATGTGCCTCGCGACCTGCTTGGAGCACTGTGCCACTACGCTCTCTCAGCCACTACTGTAAAACACCCTCCCTCCTCTCTCCCTCCCTCGCTCCGGGGGAAAAATGGCGGCGATTGAGCCAGAAAGACAGTCTGAATGAAATTGATTGTAACGTTCCCAATTCTATGTATTGCATTCTAAAAAACTAACGGCAACATTTTGGAAGGCTAAGCCACACAACTAGTTTGTTGTAATCTAACAGCATGCTTCAAAAGACGGAGAACTGGCTGTGTTACGACGATCAGGGTAAGGACTCAAAACGGTCTCCGCTGATAAGACACGGAGATCTCTGTTACAGGCAGGCGCTACGCCTCCTCCTGACCAGGCGGGCTGATTAGGCTACATTTTCTGCAAAGGGAAAGCTGGGGGGACTATTTTTGTTGGCGGAGGAATAAATACAGAAATCATCTATTTTCTCAGCTTTTTGTCATTTTTTTTTAATCAGCTTTGTTTAATAGAACTGTTGTATAAAAGCAATATCACACTCGAGGTCGTGCATTGTTGGCTAATATTGGCACTGCTGTGATTATCTACGGCACTCGGCCTGCGGCCTCGTGCCTGCGACCGAATCACAGCAGTGCCAATATTAGCCAACAATGCACTCCCTCTCGTGTGATATTGCTTAAATAATCCAGGCTAATTTCTAAATATTTTCTTTGTTTTATATAAAAACCCATCCGTAAATAATATGTATTATAGTCTAGTTTCCAAATCCAGGCCTAAACAAGGATATTAGACATCCCATGTGTTTTCCATGAGTGGAAAGGCTGTTTGTGTGTCGGCCACGCCCCCGGTCAGACTCATTATAGGCTTTTAATTGACTATACCGGCCACTATTAGAGGAAATACAGTCATTATAGTTGTCATTTAGGATGTTTATATACAGTAGTTACAGGTATAGTGTGAACATTCTGTTAAATTATAATTATTTTAATATTTTTATGGGCTTTTAGTCTTTTTCATAGGTGTCTGTTTGGGCATCTGACTCTTCCTTGTTCCCTGTTGTTCCATCTGACCAGAGAGATGTTTTCAGTCCAAAAGACATTCCCACCAATGTAATCAACAGACACAACATGAATGATACAATTTTAGTTGAGTAAAAAAAGGCAGCTTGTCATTTTACCTGAGCTTGTTTTTCTTGACAGTTATAGGGAATATAAGGCCAACTACAATGATGAGGAACACCGTTAACGTTGCACCAAGCACTGATGCTTCAATAATGGCAGTTGTTCCACCTGAAACAGGAGAAGAGTCAGTTAATGTCTGCCACAATAGGACAACTACATCACTTTCAGGATATAAGATAACCTTTTACTTTACAATGGCTGCACTACAGTTAAAGTAATAATCCATGACATTTTCATATAAATAAACATCTCTGCCTGCTCTAACGCAGGGTCTCTCAACTGGTGGGTCGGGACCCAAAGTTGGGTTGTGGGGCGGTTTTAAGTGGGTAGCGGACGCCGGACCATGAGGCAGCTCACTCTGCTCTCTGACTGGTTTACCCTGGTATTTTACCCTAACCTTAAACCCCCATTATGGCCACACTGGTGCCCTTAATCTTACAGAGGATACAATATTTTCTCAATCAATAATGCATCATTATTGACGACCATATTTCACAACCAAACCAGCTCCTACGAGCACAACAATAATAATAATGGTTCGCTTTTGGTAAGAAAACACCTGCCACGGGAAAACAACCTTACTTCTGGCATCCATGTTTGTTGCTCTTTCCGACCAAGAGCACTTGAATGGTGTCCTGTCGTAATTACGACTCTACAACGCGTAAGTAGGAGCTTCCAAGGAGAATGTGAACACAGCATAAGCCCCGATGTCACTTTCATCATGACACAAAACCGCAAATCGTGACGAACAGACAGACAGACAGACACCGCCCGCCCGTCCACCTAGGCAATTTTACAATGTACCAGGTTTAAATATAGCCATGATTATTGGAATGAGATCAGAGAGATCAAACTCACCTCTACTGGTAAGGGCCGCGCTCCATATGAGAGAGATGACCACCAGACTGACGACATGCTGGACCCCGGTCATCCTAATCTTCAGGTTCCTGTCTGTCTTTACCTAGGCTGGACATCCACAGCTCCTGTTTCCTGCTTTCACATGAGGACATGGGAGTGTCAAGTGCAGTTCAAATACTTACATCAACAAAACAACTGTCAGTGTCCACTAGTGAAGTTTCGAGCACCACAATCTCCACAACGCCACAACGTCAACTGGGCCAAGCTAGAGAAAGCGTGTTAAAACAGAATACGGGACTATCTGTAGAAAACAAAACAAATTAACAATCTGAGCTGGCGATGTTGTTTTGTTGTGGAATATGCAGTGCATGGAGACCTGCATGGCTGCCTTGACCGAATAGAGGTAAGCATTGCTTCTTTGTGAAGAAGCAATGGAAAATTTGGCCATACCAGCGATATATTATAATAATGTTGAGCATATTATGCATCATAATTTAATATTTTATTTCATGGCCAGATGTGGCCTTTCTCATCTCATATTAAGTCGAGCTGTTTATGTGCTTTTGTGACGTGCGTGATGCCCTCGCCCTACCTATGATTTATAGCCTAATATAGTATCATTGTATGTGTGTGTATATAGATGGATGGATGGATGGATGGATAGGCAGGTATATAGGTAGATAGGTAGGTATATATATTATAACACACATTTTTCTTATGTTTATGTTCTGTTAAAAGTATATAATTTGGTGACAGGAGATGAACAACAGAGAGCAGACAAGCAGAGCCACACTGGAGCAGCCCAGGCTGGAAGAGAGGTGACAGGCGGAGACCAACATCAACAACAGAGAGCAGACAAGCAGAGCCACACACATATTAATCTAATATGATGTGTGTAGTTCTTTATAGATCTAGCCTCTTAATCTTGCTCTCAAAGTGCACCAGATTGAAGCATTTGGCTTTAAAATGGACCAAAGAAATCTTCTAAAACTACGTCAGTATTTCTCTATGGCTGGCTACGGGCCTGGCCTCAGTAATGCATATACCAGGCTCTCTCCCCTCTGAGAGAGCCTGGTGACGCAAGGTTACAACAATTCTAGGAAAGAAGAAATCACGGCCAAACTGGATTGAGCTGAACACAAGTCGACGCCTGTACTGCCTACTGTCTCTGTGAAGCCGATCAGACAGTGCCCCACTCCACCCTGAAGTCCTCCTGAGCTGCTGCCTGCATCAAACTAGTGGACTCGTATTTTTGTTGTTTAGAAGGGAGGGTCCCTCCACTAGAGCAGGGCTTTTCAAAGTCTGAGACTGTGGGCTTCCCCACAGACAGCTTGGAAAAAGGGTGCCCCCCTCGCTCAATTCCTGGACACCTATGAATTATGATTAATGTTATTTGATCCCATAGACACTAAACAATTGTGCCAACTTCCAAGATAAGCTGATATTGTTTGACATACTTCAGACTACACTAAATACATAAAGAAGGTCTGTCTGAAGACATTTACTAGTTTATGTTTCTGACTCTAGGAAAGTGGGAAAAACTGACAAATTCCCTACTGTAGCCTATCTCTTTAAACAAAGCACACATGTTTAGCTATAATCTATGTCATCTCCTTTTAATAACTAATGTCATATTTTTTCACTTCCATTCACTGAGCCTGCCCTTAAACTGCTTACCTCTCTCTCTGTGTGTGTGTGTGTGTGTGTCTCTCTCTCTCTCTCTTTCTGTCTCCCTGTCTCTGTCTGTCTCTCTCTTTGTCTCGCTCTCTCTTTCTCTCGCTCTATGTCTCCCCTGCATTATGTAGGCTAATTAGTAGCACAACAAAATGTAGTCGCCTACATTTGAATGTGATTGCAGTCGACCCTGTTCAACTGAATGAGAGACTTTACAGTTGAATAAGAATAATAAGAAAAACACTCACCCTGCCTCGTCCTCAGCCCGTTTCCTCCTGCTGCTGTGTCTAAAATAGAGTCAAACTGCAACACATTTTACTTTCACTCACCACCAGTTTGCCCCGCCTGAGAAATGTTGTCGTGGCATTTTGTGATGAGAGTGAGAGAGAGAGAGAGAGAGAGAGAGAGAGAGAGAGAGAGAGAGAGAGAGAGAGAGAGAGAGAGAGAGAGAGAGAGAAAATCTTTATTTATCCCTGTATCCAATTCATACAGTATGCAGCATAACAAAACATTTAATTTAAAAACATACAGACATAAAACAGTCAAAAGTAGGGATGTCTTAAAACATAGTACGTTTAAAAGGACAGGAAACCATGTAAGTTAAAACAGAAAAAGGGGCATTAGGCTACTATTCGATTCAACAGTTCAGACAGCGAATAGCCTCAGGAACAAAAGAATGGCTGTATCTGTTCCTGCAACAGCTGGGCATCCTATACCTGCGCCCAGAAGGAAGGAGGGAAAGCTCAGGGTAAAGAGGGTGCTGAGGGTCACGTAGGACAGCTGAGCCTTCCTAAGAACTCTCTTCTTATATAGAAGACAGAGGTCATTCAAGTTGCAGCCTGTGATTTTGGAGCTCGTCCTGACAATTTTCTTTAACATGTTCTTGTTTGTCAAGTTTAGGTTCCCAAACCAACAAATAAATGCAAAGGTGAAGACTCAATACAAGATGAATAGAACATTTTCAAAGGTGACGTGCTACATTCAAACTTCTTCGCTTCCTTAAAAAGAACAAGCGCTGATGGCTTTTCTTTAGAATTGCCTTCACATTAGGCTCAAAACTCAGTTTGTCATCCAGAATTGTCCCCAGATATTTGGGGTGGGTTCCATTAATAACGCGTCATTCACACAGCACAGATTTCCCAGAAGGCTTCACTCTGTCCTGCTTATTTAACCAAACCTGCTGTATCTTATGTCACATGACACCATGCTTTCATGCTTTCCTAGTATGTTTGGGGATTGACCCGCCCTAATCTGCCTCTGATTGGTTTACCCTGATATTTTACCCTAACATTAACCAATCATCACTCATAATGCCTAAACCAAACCAATCAGAGGCAGAGTACCGTGGGTCAATCCCCAACAATTCTAGGTGGTGGGCCAAAGGCTGCTATCTGCTTTAGTTTTTGAGATGATCGATCCCCATCTTAAGGTTAGGTTCTTTTTCATATGAACAAAATAAATTTCTTCTGAACACGATTCAGTTTGTTGGCAGCCTCAACTCGCACTCAGTTGAATGAAAACGGTGAGTCACACATTTTAGCCAAGGACACCGTGAATTATCTGGGATGTACATTAGATAAACATCTTTCAGGGGAGGCCATGGCTACAAAAGCCCTCACTAAAATCTGCCATAAAACTACATTTTTGTCTAGAAAAGCTGAGCTGTTGGATCGAGCAACACTCAAGACTTTGGCAGGAGCATTAGTTCAATGCCATTTTGACTACGCTGTCACCTCCTGGTATAATAGTACACCGCAGCGCCTTAAAAACAAACTACAGACTGCCCAAAACAACCTTACCTCTCTCTCTGTGTGTGTGTGTGTGTGTGTGTGTGTCTCTCTCTCTCTCTCTTTCTGTCTCCCTGTCTCTGTCTGTCTCTCTCTTTGTCTCGCTCTCTCTTTCTCTCGCTCTATGTCTCCCCTGCATTATGTAGGCTAATTAGTAGCACAACAAAATGTAGTCGCCTACATTTGAATGTGATTGCAGTCGACCCTGTTCAACTGAATGAGAGACTTTACAGTTGAATAAGAATAATAAGAAAAACACTCACCCTGCCTCGTCCTCAGCCCGTTTCCTCCTGCTGCTGTGTCTAAAATGGAGTCAAACTGCAACACATTTTACTTTCACTCACCACCAGTTTGCCCGGCCTGAGAAATGTTGTCGTGGCATTTTGTGATGAGAGAGAGAGAGAGAGAGAGAGAGAGAGAGAGAGAGAGAGAGAGAGAGAGAGAGAGAGAGAGAGAGTAAATCTTTATTTATCCCCCCTGGGGCAATTCATACAGCAAGATTTTACATGATTTGGAGAATAATCGCATTATGATGGGTGTTCTACATTACTTCTGACAATGTTCAAAAATGCTTTGTTGGTATAAAACAAATCCACTGGAATATACAGTGGCACAAAAGGGACACTGCAGGGCTTTATTTTTTTTTAATCAAAGGCAGTTGGATGCCCCTGCGATGTTGAAGCCTTTACAAAAGTAAAAGTTCTGGGCATCCTATACCTGCGCCCAGAAGGAAGGAGGGAAAGCTCAGGGTAAAGAGGGTGCTGAGGGTCACGTAGGACAGCTGAGCCTTCCTAAGAACTCTCTTCTTATATAGAAGACAGAGGTCATTCAAGTTGCAGCCTGTGATTTTGGAGCTCGTCCTGACAATTTTCTTTAACATGTTCTTGTTTGTCAAGTTTAGGTTCCCAAACCAACAAATAAATGCAAAGGTGAGGACTGACTCAATACAAGATGAATAGAACATTTTCAAAGGTGACGTGCTACATTCAAACTTCTTCGCTTCCTTAAAAAGAACAAGCGCTGATGGCTTTTCTTTAGAATTGCCTTCACATTAGGCTCAAAACTCAGTTTGTCATCCAGAATTGTCCCCAGATATTTGGGGTGGGTTCCATTAATAACACGTCATTCACACAGCACAGATTTCCCAGAAGGCTTCACTCTGTCCTGCTTATTTAACCAAACCGGCTGTATCTTATGTCACATGACACCATGCTTTCATGCTTTCCTAGTATGTTTGGGGATTGACCCGCCCTAATCTGCCTCTGATTGGCTTACCCTGATATTTTACCCTAACATTAACCAATCATCACTCATAATGCCTAAACCAAACCAATCAGAGGCAGAGTACCGTGGGTCAATCCCCAACAATTCTAGGTGGTGGGCCAAAGGCTGCTATCTGCTTTAGTTTTTGAGATGATCGATCCCCATCTTAAACTGCTTGCAGCCCGCACCGGATCTACTTACCGCTCTCTCTCTCTCGCTCTCTCTTTATGTCTCCCTGTCTCTCTCTTTCTCTCTCTGTCTGTCTCTCTCGTTCTCTCTATCTGTCTCTCTCTTCGTCTCGCTCTCTCTTTCTCTCGCTCTGTCTTCCCTGCATGTAGGCTAATTAGTAGTGTAACCGAGGTGAATCAGCGTTGATTCCTCGTGAGTCCAGTGTGGTAGCGAGTGGATTGGTTAAACTCACTCCCCAGTATAAAGGCATGTTAATCAGTTCCGCCAAGGGAGCTAGCTCTCTTGGTGGAGTGGTTAGTGTCTTTGACTCCCAAGCCGAAGGTCGGCGGTTCGTATCCACCCCTGGACAAGCCCTTAACATGGGTTGCTGCAAGTACCACCTACACAACGCCGTCGACCCTGTTCACTAGTCAACTGAATGACAGACTTTACAGTTGAATAAGAATAATGTTGTAAAAACACTCACCCTGCTTCGTCCTCAGCCCGTTTCCTCCTGCTGCTGTGTCTAAAATGGATGCAGTTTGCTCCGCTTGTATGGAGAAGTGTCTACTCTGTAGGGCCCAGGGGCGTATCTACGGGTGGGCCTGGGTAGGCACAGGCCCACCCACTTCTTGCCCTGGCCCACCCAATTTTTTTTTTTTTTTTTAATTGGTTGTTTTCTAGAGGCAAACTTGCTGCTGCCTTGCTAGCCAATGGTTTTGTAGCTTAAAAACGCAGGGCACATCATCTCCAGAGTCTAATGCATGACAACTTCATGACATCTAGGAATTTTGCACGCTTTGCGCTCAAAATTTCATCATGCAATTGCCCCACCAATTTTATCCAGGCCCACCCAATTTTATCCAGGCCCACCCATAATTGAATTTCTGCCTACGCCCCTGCCTAGGGCCTATCATTTCTGGCTGCACAGGTCCTTCTGAAGCTGCATTTGTGGCCTGGTGTGTAATTAAGCCTTCAACACAACAGCACAGCGATTTCAAAGGATATAGCCTACCTGCCTTTCCTTTCCACATGTTGGTTCCACCATTATACCTTATGATAAGACAGGCAAAATTTTTATTGACTAATTATAGGTGGTGACTCCTCAACAAAGTAACAAAGGGAACAAAGTAGGGCCCCCCGCCTGTAATAGGAATTTCCATCTCTTTATCTGTGCACCATTGTTTTAAAATACATACTACAGCATGCGCTGGGACGCGTCATTAGTGATGTTAGCTGGGGTGGTAAGGTGTTTCGGGTCTCTCAACATCATACACCCTCGCCCAGTGGACCCAGCCGAGGCCAATTAAGACCCCGACTCGCGTCCCAGAAGCAGCCGCTCATGGATCAGCCTTCCTACTCTGTCTGCAACGTTGCTCGCGGAAGGGTTGATCGCGCCCAATCCGCTGCAATAGAGTTAGTGCTACACCGCAGTATTGTAATGCCTTCGGTGCATGGAGGGTCTAGGCCCTGTGGGTGACTCCAGGTCGGGCTCCTCCTTCGTCTCACCAGACCCTCCCGGGGTAAAGGCAATCCTACCATGGGCAGAGAGGATGCCTCAAGAAGGCCTGTGCGCTGCACGTCATTCGCCTGCGCCGAGCACCTCGCTCTAGCCTGAAGGACCCCAGGGTGCGCCGAACTTTGCGCAGATTTTCAGGAGACTAATCCGTAGCGTTGGTGGATTTCTCCCTCACGAGAGAGCCAGGCTGGGGTGCTAAACCCATCCCGTACCGGATGCCGTCTCTCCGACCGTCTCTCCAGCTTGTCACCAAACTATACTTGGTTGACACCTAGTCTATTCCTAAGTGCCACTGGCCAGGGGAGCCAGGATTCTATGTTTTAAAATACATACTACAGCATGCGCTGGGACACGTCATCAGTGATGTTAACTGGGGTCGTAAGGTGTTTCAGGTCTCTCAACATTTATAATCAACAGTTTGATTCATTATACTTGGTCAAATAAGCTCATCAGCATAATTAGCCAAATAATTTCAGAGACTACAATTGCCTGCGATGATTACATGATTGTGTAAGGAATTATGTGTTAATTTGCAAAAGCAGATTATAGCAGGTGTATTGACAGCACATCTGGGTAATTTGCAAAACATGAAGGCCGCACCCATTTTTACGGGACAACACAAGCCACTCGCGTTGACTTCAATGTAAAATAGCAGTACCAAAAAAATCTATAGAAAAATAACAGAATTAATTTTGTTTATAAATGACCAAAAGACACCATGACATGACAATATATTTCAACTCGGCCGGCCATAGAATGCGTAAGATACATCGTCGAGGTAGCCTACTTGCCTTATATAAACGCTTTATCCAGTTTCCACCAGGTTACGCATCGTCCACATTAACGGTGTCACCCCTACTCTATTAAAACATATCTATCGCAGACCCGTTTTATTTTATTTTATTGTTAGTGAAACTATAGTCTCGCTGGCCAGCCTCCTCACGGAAGGGAGGGGAGGCTGGCCAGCGAGACTAGTGAAACTACTGTATAACAACACAGCAACTCTTCGGCATATCTCTATCAAATGAAACCGTTTTAAATAGTTTGTTTGAAGTGGTTTTGGCTTCTTGTACCGTCTTTTACTATGGTGGGTTTCTCCTAAAAAGGGGCACGGCCTTGGCGCTGGACGCTTGAAGACGTGGCGCAGTTCTGGTCTACTGGAGAAGAAATGCTTAGCTTAAATGAGTTTGGGCCCAGTAAGCATCATTCAATACGAGGGATCAGCGTGATGTCACAACAACAACAAACATCACTGTTTGTCACACACGAAATATGAGTTGTGCCAAACAAACGTTAATAGCTCAAGTGTTTGATGAATAATATGCAAGTTGTGTTAAAGTTGTGTGAACTGTCGCAGTCAATGGGCTGACTCACCAAAGGACGGTGATGCGGCTCTACAATACAGGATTGGGGATTTTAGAGATCTGCGTTTACTGCGCGGGGATAAATCCCTGATCGTGTCTGCCTGGGCTGGGCTATAGCAGCTAAATGCTAACTATGCTGAATCGGGAGAACGGGAGGATTTACCCCACCCTGACCACGCCCCCAGCCAGCTACCCCATGTGTTTATGACGAGACATCGACTCAACCTATGAGTTTATTCCTCATGTAGCCTAGTATAGCCTACTGCTGTTTTTGTAAAAGAAGAAGAAAAAGGGGAGAGGGAGAAAAAAGGCACATTTGGATTCTAACAAGGGCATAGGTTCCCTACGAGCAGGTTTCATACTGCCCCAAAATGTTTTGGCTGGAGGGGGGACTTGTTTTCCCATTTTAGTTAATGATCTAGCCCTGGAGATAAAATAATTCTGGTCGTTTTAAAACGACGATGTCGTTTTAAGATGTTTACTTTATGCAGATCATATAATCCTCCTGGCAGAGTCGGGAGACACCTTGCAGAAGATGTTGAATATTATTAACCTCTGGTGCTCTAAAAGGCTTATGATCAACCAGAGTAAAATTCAGATTATGCACTTCAGAAAAAAGGCTACTGTAAGATCTCTGCAGAATTTCTCATTTGGAACCCTGCATCTGGAATATACAGATTCTTATAAATACTTGGACTTTACTCTGGATGAATTTATGCCCTATGATTCTGGGATTGGAATACTATCAGACTCTGCAGGGAGAGGTGTAGGGGCAATAATAGGTAAAGTGAAATTTTGTAAAGACATTTGCTATTCCACATACTCACAGCTCTATGGAGCATGTGTTTGTCCTATTTTTTGTTACAGTATGTAGCTGGAGTATGGGGTTGCAAGGATGCCAAAAAAGTAAATCCCATCCAGAATAGAGCCATAAGATGCTTCCTTGGGGTACATGCATTTGCCCCTACTCTTGCCATACAGGGTGATATTGGTTGGGAACCGGTGGAGATTAGACTAAAGGGAGAAATGATACGGCTGTGGAACCGCCTCATTAATATGCCATAGAGTATCTTAACAAAAAATGTCTTCAATTGGGAAAAGGCTCACAGTCACCCCTGGATAAATGAATTTGTTCTACTCTTAGAGAGGCAGACCTGGCATGTATTTTTCACAACATGCTTTGCTGTAACGTTAATATGTTGAAACAAAAATGTTCTCTTAATTATAGAGATGGGCAAACGACATATGGTCTAAACCTAAGCTTAGATCATATGTTCAGATGAAGCAGCGTTTAGGTCCTGAGCCCTATATGTTACTTCGTCTCTCACCAGAAACCAGAGGTCCTTAGACTATGTGCTCAAATGAGAATTGGTATCCTGCCTCTTGCCATTGAAGTAGGGCGGTTCACAGCTATACCAGAAGAGAACAGGATATGCCATGTCTGCTAAAGGATGTTGAAAATTAGTTTAATTTCATGTTTTATTATGCTCTGTATGATGATTTGAGGATGTCCTTATATTTGATGAAATGCAAAATCAAAAACCTGAGCTCTTCTGGGCAGATGATGGCCAGAAGTTGGAGTGGTTGTTTGTTTAAGACTGAAGTAGCCTATTTAAGACAGCTCATTTTATTTGTAAGGCCTAGAATAGAAAGCGCTCAGCTCATAGGTTCAGGCTGTTGTTTCATGCTCATATGATTGCACTGTTGTTGCAGGATGTTTCTGTTGGTTTTATGTTTGATTGCTTGTTTAAATGATGAACAGTAAAAGTGTCCTGTAAGCCCATATGGGCTGGGCTTCATTGGAAGCATATCACTTAAATAAAGAAAATCAATCAATCAATCAATCAATCAATCAATCATGTAGGCTAAAGGTAAGAATGATCTATCTGTTCTGCAGCCTACTAGCTTTTAGTCTAGTTTAGTTTAACAGCCTACCAGCAGAGGTGTAGTGCTATCTGGAGAAGTGGGGGAACGCACCTATAGCTCTATGGGGAACACCCCCTCCCCTGCCACACGCACAGGTCCCAACAACCACCCCCCCCCCCCTGTCTGTTGAAACAATTCTTGTTGAACATGAACTTTTGCTTCCTCCCACAGACCACAAAAGCAGTTACCCCACTTACCCATGCACTGCGCTCTGCAGATATCTGCAGCACTATATACACTCTCAGCAAGTTGCAGGCAGCATCCAGACCACAACCATCGCTACTGCAGTCAATAACAGGAAACATGAGACATGAGGCCACTTCATGCCATCTTCTCCTTCCCTAAAGCTTTTCTTACCATAATTGGACAGAATAATTAGTCAGTGGAAACAAAAGTTATGGTTATAGTTAGTTTGTGTGTGTGTGTAAATGGCCTAAAATTTGGTAAATGGCAAATGGCCTGCATTTATATAGCGCTTTACGATCAGTAGGTACATTCACCCATTCATAAACCATCAGGAGGAATTTGGGGCTCAGTTCAGTATCTTGCCCAAGGACACTTCGACATGCAGACTAGAGGAGGCGGGAATCGAACCACGGACCTCTTTTATCCAAAGCGATTAGTGGACAACCCGCTCTACCTCCTGAGCTACAGCCACCCCCTGTGTGTGTGTGTGTGTGTGTGTGTGTGTGTGTGTGTGTGTGTGTGTGTGTGTGTGTGTGTGTGTGTGTGTGTGTGTGTGTGTGTGTGTGTGTGTGTGTGTGTGTGTGTGTGTGTGTGTGTGTGTGTGTGTGTGTGTGTGTGTGTGTGTGTGTGTGTGTGTGTGTGTGTGTGTGTGTGTGTGTGTGTGTGTGTGTGTGTGTGTGTGTGTGTGTGTGTGTGTGTGTGTGTGTGTGTGTGTGTGTGTGTGTGTGTGTGTGTGTGTGTGTGTGTGTGTGTGTGTGTGTGTGTGTGTGTGTGTGTGTGTGTGTGTGTGTGTGTGTGTGTGTGTGTGTGTGTGTGCGTGCGTGTGACAGCTTGTGCAGATGTCTCGATCCCTCCCAATAAGTTGTTTGAGCCAGTCTCACTTTTCGTAAGACACCTGTCGACACTTGTCTAACCATAAAACAGCCTTATAGTCGAGCTGAACCCAAAGATGATTTTTTTTTTCATTTTAGTTCAAATACCTGGGTATTCAGTGCACCTACTTATTAATGCCCAAAAAAATCACAAAAATCTAATTTATCTTTCCCCCCACACTTTTTCCATATCAAAAGTTCATTTTTCAAGATTTAATTCACAACAGTAATCTACAGTTTGCTGACGTCACAGTACTATCAAATTTCTACCCCATTTCAACCAATCATATCACAACCGATCACGACATGGCAGCTGTCAATCAATCTTTATTTCAGGAGAATTTTCTCCTCCAAATGAAGGAGAAAATGGCTGGCAGAATTTCTAGCCCATAAACTCATTCAAACCTTTATTTAACCAGAAAATAAAAACCCATTGAGACCGAGGTCTCTTTTTCAAGGGTGATCTGGCCAAGAAGGCAAAAGCACATTTCACGTCGTACAAATATACAAATACAAATACATATACAAAACCTCTGTCATTTGACCACCATTAACTCAAAATGGAGAAAAATTTAAGACAAATAGAAATTATCTAAAAGACCAATGCAATAAAACAGTACAATCAAAAACATGCCTCATCAACATGAGAGACAGCTAATAAAAAAAATCGAGAGGTAAAGAAAGGTTAAAGAAGAAAGAGAGTTAAAGAAGAGAAGAGGAGTGCTACACCTCAAAGCAGGAACAGCAGGTGGCAAGGACCTCAGCTAGTTTTTGTTTAAAACTATATAAAGAGACCAGAGAGGCCAGTTTAAGGCGGGTCTGAAGGTCATTCCAAGACCAAGGGCCAAAGTAAAAAAGACTTCTCCTACTTACATCAGTCCGCGCGGGTGGCACTCTAAAGCGCACCCAAGCGCTGGATCTGAGATTTAGAGAACTCTGAATCAGTTCAAACTTAGAACAGATGTAGGGTGGAAGCTTGCCAAGAATAGCCTTGTAAATAAAGATGTACCAGTGTTGCAACCTGCGTGTAGCAAGTGAGGACCAAGCAACCAAAGAGTAGAGCGTGCAATGGTGCGTCCTATATGCTGAGTTAGTGATAAATCTCAGAGCAGCATGGTAGAGAGGGTCAAGTTTAGCTAGGGCAGTGGGACAAGCAAATCTATAAACTATGTCACCATAGTCCAGCTGTGACAGAAATAGGGCCGTAACCAGCTGTTGGTGGGAGGAGGGAGAAAAACATGCTTTTACTCCGTAAAATAAACCAATTGTGAATTTGAGTTTCTTGGCTAAGACATCGATATGGTGTTTAAAATCCAGGTTCTTGTCCAGCCAGATGCCGAGATACTTATAGGTCTCAATAAACTCAATGGGGGTACCTTCAAGGGTGGAAATAGAAGGGGAAGAAACAACCGAAGACTTAATTGGAGCAAATACTATACCCTTAGTTTTACTTCTAAAACTAACTACTAACTTGGCCAATTGTATGTAACATACAAAATAAAGCAAATGGTAATGTCTAAGAATGCAAAGAAATGTAACTGGCTCGTTAAACTCGCATTCCAGGATAACGTTAGTTAACGTTGTTAAGGCCGAATTCAGACCCCTGCCCCTTGGAGATTCCAGGCTGACCGGCTGCACTCTCCGCTCCGCAACACACAAAGGCAGCTGGCTGCCTACGGTCTAACGGTGGAGCCACATCTACGCGTCGTTTGACGCGGGCTGACGCTTGGCTGTATGGACGCTTGACGCTTGGTGGGCGTGGAAATCCGGAAGCAGCAGCTAGCTCCCAAGCTAGCTGCTGCTACATTTACTTTGCTTCTTTGAAAATTGGTGGTAGAGAGGAAGTGGAAGAGGACAGGAAGGGTAGGATAGGTCCTAGGACGAGCTCAATTGGCTAGCTTTGTAGCTTTTGTACGTCGTCTGGTCTCCCAGCATGCTTTGCGAGGCGTCGAGCAGCATGTTCAATACAAAGTGGATGGGCAGCAGCGTCAGCCCGCGTCAAACAACGCGTAGATGTGGCTGCACCGTAAAGCGCAAATTATGCTCGAGCGAAAGCGGCGGCGCTGGCTGGGCGTCCTCTCGGCGAAAATGTGACTCTGCGCCATTGTTGTGAGGAATGAGGAAATGCCATTTCCTCATTTAACGTGCTTGTCCCTCATCTAGCAAAGCCTTCTGCAGGCTCACCAATATGAGTTTTGAAATGGAGGGACAATAAAATGTTCTGCCACCGACATGATTGCAAGTTCTTGGTAAACAACACGATAACGTTTTGGACAAGTTAGCTCCAAGCTAGTAGCTAGCCTAGACAAGCTAATGACCAGCCGATCCAATAGCTGATTCAGTGGGTTGCCAGCCTCTCCAAGCTAGTAGCTAGCCTAGACAAGCTAATGACCAGCCGATCCAATAGCCGATCCAGTGGATTGCTTGGTAAGACAAATGAATAGTCGGCTTCTCATTTCTCACCGACAGTCTCTCAGTTGCCGGTGCTGACAGATCATTGGCCAGATCCATAGCTGGCTTTGGCAAAGATATAGCCTCCGACGGCTTCTCAGTAGTCTTAATTTTGTCCCTTATGCTGCCCCATAATTTTAAACCACACAAAGTCACTTTATAGGCACACAAATTAGCCACATAAATGAATCAATCAAATCAGCATTCATGACTCAAATTCTCTTTCACATGCTGCACCCCAAGAGCACAATCTCACCGCTACAGGCTACAAGCCCTTTACTATTATATTTAAAAAATATATATAATGACTGCAGAGTGAGTTTTTAGATGTTTGCTGTTACTGATCTGATGGAAGCTGCTTCCTAGAAGATAATTAATTGTTCGTAAAAATAAAAACAAACAAAAAACTGGTCATCTGGTCATCTTACTGATATGTGTGTGTGCGTGTGTGTGTGTGTGTGTGTGTGTGTGTGTGTGTGTGTGTGTGTGTGTGTGTGTGTGTGTGTGTGTGTGTGTGTGTGTGTGTGTGTAGGGCATTACTGCAGGGACAGATGGGGCTGAGGCATGCTGTGATTAATCTGCTGCAGCCTCACCTTTCCATAATCAGCTGTGATTCCTGCTGAGTCAGCTCTCCCACTGCCGTTAGAGTGGGCGGAGCTTAGGGCATTTATTCATTCCTCCATATAACAGGCATGCTCTATAATCTATATTGCTCTGGATATGTAGTGTAGTAATACGGGGCGGCTTTAGCTCAGGAGGTAGAGCGGGTCGGCCAATGACGCAAGGGTTGGCTGTTCGATCCCCGCTCCCTCCCAGCTGCTGTCGTTGTGTCCTTGGGCAAGACACCTAACCCTCCTTGCTCCCGATGGTGTGTAGGCACCCTGCGTGGCAGCCTGCCGCCATCAGTGTATGAATGGGTGAATGTAGACTATCTACTGATTGTAAAGCGCTTTGGATAAAAGCGCTATATAAATGCAGGCCATTTACCATTTACTTCTCTCCAGTGGGGGGCAAACTCGCCATGTTACAGAGAGAGAAGGCTCAGCTGACTGGAGAGTGGGGTGAGTTGTGCCAGTGGGGAAGCTGTGCCACCCCTTGTATCTAGAAAACCATAGAAGAAATTGGTCATGTGACCACACATTTTTGAAGAGGCATCCATTTTACTCACTCTGCAAAGAAGGGAGGCAGATGGCACAAGAGCTAAGCACATTTAAGTTCAAAAAACAGTTTTTTGCCTCTCAAAGTAAATTTTTTATGATCAAGGTTTATTGATTGTTGTGTCTGAACAATTATAGACAAGCTTGAAAACATTTCACACATGTGTTAGTGTTTTACTAAGCTACAATACGAGGCTATACTGTTAGCATGATGTTAGCTCCAAACCAGCTATATGATACAAGTTTGTTAAAATGGTGGGGATGGGGTGATTTGTGCCAAAAGCCTGGGTTAAGTTGTGCCAGTGCAGTTGCAGTTGATTTAGTGAAATTTTATTTCATTTTGTTCTTAAATGTTTAAATAGACCTTGTTGAAGAATATTGCAGTATTGGCAAGTGTAGCCTGGCTCTGTGATAGTTGATTTTGTTCATTTTGAACATAATTTTTTATTTCTGAAAATGTTAAATATGTAGGTCAACTGCTGCTACCGTTTAGCCTTGTTTAACCCTGTTATAGTACACTGGACTTTAGTGTTATCTTTATTTTGTCTTGCTTTGATATAGCATTACAGTATATGAGATGAAAATGTTCTGTTTTACTTCAGTAATCAATGGCACAATTTACCCCAACGTATTCTCTCCAAAGGCACAACTTACCCTGCACCGGGGGCAAGTTGTGCCAAGAGACCACTTTTTTAAGAATAGCCATATTTTTTTAACAGTTTATTTAAGATCCAAAGGGAGTGTTCCCAGTGGTGCACAACATCCTGAAATATATTTACATATTGTAGTTGGAGGCATTACTGTCATGCCCTCACTTTAAAGACACCTCAAGTAAAAAGTGGCACAACTCACCCCACTCTCCCCTACAGTACAATGATTCAAAAATACTTTTAAATATTAGTTCTGGTATCAATCATCTCCAATCAATTGGATGTAGCCTATGTTTAACAATAATTATTTGTATGGTTACACCAAAGCTAACTGTGATCACCTGGCTTAACAGTTGATATAGCAACAAAATGATAAGGGTTTCCATAAGAAAATTTACCAAAAATTGTAAAGAAATGTAAAATGCTTAAATGCGTTATTTTCTGTTCCTATTGGAATAGTAATACTACAGTAAACTGTAAATACATAGAAAAGCTGAATCAGCAATTTGAAAATGAAAAGTTAAATTCACAAAAAATACCAAATAAGAAAAGAAAGGTTTAGATAGAAGCCTAAACAAACTATCACATTCAGGTTCGATTAGGTGTTTTTCCCCCCATGCGTTTGCCCCCCTCCTTTTCATTTTTTGATTATAAATAAGGAGGCGTCCTGCCAGTCAATGTGAGGGTCTCTTGCTTGGAGAAAGAGGGGTACAGTCAGTGGCACCTTGCAGACACCAGGTGGACATGATAAGGGTGCAAACTCTGGCTTTCTGTAATATAATAACTATCTTTTCCTATCAGGGCGCTGACGGAGAAGGCTCAATCACCTTTACAATCAGAAGGATACAGCATATGGTATTTAGCGAGTCTATGATATTATTTGAACTCGTGTGATCCTCCATATACTCCACAGCACACTGGCCTTTATCCAATTGTGGCCAAGAGCATGAGACGCATCGCGGAGGGCAAAGACCCAGTGGACTGGCACATCCAGGCTGGTACACAAGCTCAAGGATCTGGGACTAAACACTGCAATGTGCGACTGGATCCTGGATTTCCTGACAGACCGCCGCCAGGTGGTGAGGGTGGGCAACCTCACCTCCTCCCCACTGACCATCAGCATAGGAGCGCCCCAGGGGTGTGTCTCCAGCCCCTTCTGGTACGACCTCTACACCCACGACTGCGTGGCGACTCAAACTTCAAACACCATCGTGAAGTTTGCAGACGACACAGCAGTCGTGGGGCTGATCTCGGGGGGCGACGAGACGGCCTACAGAGAGGGGTTGGGGGCCCTGGAACAATGGTGCCAGGACAACCACCTCTCTCTGAACGTCTCCAAGACCAAGGAGATCATTGTAGACTACAGGAGGGGGGGGGGTGGGGGGTACACACCTCCCAATCACCATCAACGGCACAGTGGTGGAAAGGGTGGACAGCTTCAAGTACCTGGGAGTCAACATCCACCAGGACCTGACTTGGGCCGGCCACACCGCCACTGTTGTCAAAAAGGCCCAACAGCGAATACACGGACTCAGGCACCTGAAGAAATTTGGGCTAAGGCCAGAAATCCTTACGGACTTCTACAGAGGCACCATTGAAAGCCTGCTGACTGGCTGCTTCACCACCTGGTACGGGAACTGTACCACCATGGACCGCAGGGCGCTACGGAGAGTGAGACGCGCGGCCCAGCGCGTAACAGGATGTGAGTTGCCAGAACTGCATGAACTGTATAAACAGCGGTGCCTCAGGAGGTCCCTGAAGATCATCAAAGACACAAACCATCCCCACAACAGCCTGTTCTCCCTGTTACCATCAGGGAGAAGATACAGGATTCCAAAAGCACGCACAAATCGCTTGAGGAACAGTTTCTTCCCGCAGGCCACGAGACTCCTTAACATACACAAATAGTGTAGTAGCCGTACTGTACCGTACTGTAGCTGCTACCACTACGTATGTCTAATGTTTAATTGTATGTTTAATAAGGAATATGTTATTTGCACCTGTATGTCAAATACGCCGAAGTTAAAACGCCGAGTTTAATTGTATGTTTAATAAGGAATATGCTATTGGCACCTGTATGTCAAATACGCCGAATTTAAAATGTTTAAGCACGTTTAAAGTATGCACACGACATGTGCACCTATGTGCAGTGAATATGCCACTGTCTCTGACTTGTCTTATCACTATACTGCCTTATTGCTTGTTGTGTCTCTTGTTGTTTTTGCACTCAATGCCCTGTTATATTTGTACTATGTTGTAAACGGAGTTCACAGCACAAGAATTTCACACGTGATACTTGTACCATGGAGTGACAATAAAAATCTTGAATCTTGAATCTTGAAACTTGAATCCACACATGCGGCATGGCTAATATGTTTGCCTACCACAGCCTCGGCTATAACGACCTTGATGAGTTGATGAAGGAGCCACAGCCCCTCTACTTTGTCCTGGAGCTGATCAAGGTGAAACAGAAGACACCCACACACACACACACACACACACACACACACACACACACAGACACACACCAGTGCGAGGAGATGATCTGTGTCAGATAGCAATTGCATTTGTAGCCTCGCCCAGGAAGGATGACATCACTGATAACATCATCATGGATTATCACTGATGAGATCATCACAGATGACATCATCACTGCACTTGCCTCAGCCATGAAGGAGGACATCACTGACATCATCACTGATGACATCACTGATGACATCATCATTAGGTAATTAGGGTAATCACCTAATTAAAAATATGGAAAGTTTCAGCCTGGTCGTACGTAAAACGGCATAGCTGTGGCCGGCCAAAATTCTGCTCACACACACACACACACACACACACACACACACACACACGGACACTTCTCATTCTTATTAGTAGATTATTTTAGTAGATTATAGGATGATGATGATGATGATGATGATGATGATGATGATTGTTTAAAAGGTGCAGCTTGTAGTTTTTGGCTGCATCTAGTAGTGGATAACGGATTTGGCAGAAATTGAATATAATATTTAAAAATGTTTTAATTAGTGCATAATGAAAATGAAAATGGAAATAAGAATTGTTGTGTTTCCCGTACCTTAGAATGAGCTCTTTGTATCTACACAGGAGCAGGTCCCTCCGGTCCCTCCACGGAGGCCGCCATGTTGGATTCATTGTAGTTGGTTACTCACCACTAGATGCCGCCAAAAGCCACACTCTGCACCTGAATACTGTAATGTGAAAAATACTGTGAATGCCCCTGATGAATACTGTATAGCCTATCTAGCTCGGAGAGCCAGACAGGTGGGGTTTACCATCTATGGGGAATTTTACATGACATTAGTCTAAATTTTAAAATATCTATCTATATGTGTGTGTGTGTGTGTGTGTGTGTGTGTGTGTGTGTGTGTGTGTGTGTGTGTGTGTGTGTGTGTGTGTGTGCGCGCGCGTGTGTGTGTGTGTGTGTGTGTGTGTGTGTGTGTGTGTGCACGTGCATGCGTGTGTGTGTGTGACAGGTGGAGCAGCCGAGTGAGTATAACAGGGAGTCGTGGGCTCTGAACGATGAGGAGAGGATTAAGGTGGTGCCCGTGCTGCACGGCCAGGGGAACAAGCTCTATAAGATGGGACGCTACCAAGAGGCCACACTGAAGTACAAGGAGGCCATTATCTGCATTAAGACCGTTCAGACTAAGGTGACTCGCAAGGGAATGAATACTCTTACTGTAAAATAACAAAGAAATAATAACAGGCTGCCACTATCTTTCCGGATCCGGAAAAAAAACCATGATAGATAAGAAGAAAAAAAAATGCTAGTAATGCCATATAACAGTGTGTGTCCCCCCTCAGGAGAAAGCATGGGAGGTCCCGTGGCTGAAGCTAGAGAAGATGGCCAACACCCTGACACTCAACTACTGCCAGTGTCTCCTGCGCATGGAGGAGTACTACGAGGTCATCGAGCACACCAGTGACATCGTCAATCAGCACCCAGGTGGACACTGACAGGGGAATGATGCGATGTGTGTGACTCAGCGTGATGGAGTGGACATACCAAACACTTAGAGAGAATGTTCCCATTGCTAAATAGACATTCATCATATTCCAGCCAGTTGGTAGATCATGGTGACAGAAAGCCTCATGCAGGTGTTTAAGCATTATGCATTACAGTCTATGTTTTCAGTGACTTACTTACATAGAGCTGCAACGATTAGTCGATCAACAAAATTATAATATTTTTTACAATTGATTAGACTTATCTTTAAGAATTTATCTGGTTCCAGCTTCTTAAATGTTCTGGTTTCTTTAGGCTTTAGGGAAAAAGTGGTGGACACTCACCATTTTGTGACATTTTATACCAAACGACTAATCCATTAGTTGAGAAAATAGAAAATAGAAAACTGATTAATCAATAATGAAAATAATCATTAGTTGCAGCACTATATAATGTAGATGCACTTTTGAATGTACCACACAGTTGTGGAAGATGTGGAATGTGTTCTTGATCATGTCGGCACGCACAAGCCTTGGACAGCACAGTGGCTCAGTGGTTAGCACTGTTGCCTCACAGCAAGAAGGGTGTGGGTTTGAATCTCTTCCCTGGTCCTTTCTGTGTGGAGTTTGTATGTCCTCCCCGTGTTTGGGTAGGTCTCCTCCCGGTGCTCCGGTTTCTTCCTACAGTCCAAAGACATGTTGTGTTTGTGTAGTAATGTAGTCTAGTAAAATGTCTAGTATGTATATGTTGTATGTAACCTGTGTTGTGTGTAGATATGATGTATAATGTGATGATGCTATGTAAAACCCTTTGAGACATGCTTGTGATACGGGTTAAACTGAACTGAACTGAACCGGAGAGAGATGTAAAAGTTGTATGTGTTTGTATTCCATCCAGGCGCAATGAAGGCCTTCTACCTGCGGGGGAAGGCTCACATGGAGGTGTGGAACGAGGCGGAGGCCCGGCAGGACTTCAGCAGGGTGCTGGACCTGGACCCCAGCATGAAGAAGGCCGTCAAGAGGGATCTGGCCGTGCTGAACATGCGCATGGAAGAGAAGAACCAGGAGGACAGGCACAAGTACAAGGGCATGTTCTGACCAGGAGAGACTGTCTGGCCATGCCCCCACGCCAAGCCGAGGCCCTCACAGTATGGCTCAGAGGAGCAAGGGGCTGACGAAGAAAAGAGGGTTGTGAAGTCATAAATGTGAAACTTAGAACTTAGAACTGGAGTAGATACTAAATTCCTGCTAAAGTGTTGCTCTAGTCTAGTGAGTAGTCAAGAAAAAATAAAATAAATTTGGAAAGAAAATCAAGTCACCTCTCTCTGCCTTGTACACACATTATACTTCCACAAGGTGGGGCTCTGTCCACAGTTATTCCTCTTGCTCAACTTCAGCTAAACCAAAACCCTCGAACCAAGCAGCATCCACATCATCATTTGGTCATGTCTGACCTGGGACGTATCTCCCATTTGTCTCCTTGCCTCCTTTCCTCCATTTGCACAAACACAGTTTCCAGTAAAAATAAAATAAAATACCAATCCAAGACAAAGAAATCCTCCAAGACTAATAGGCTACAGTAATAATACATATTACTGTGTTATATGCACACATTTCACTACATTCTATTGTGTGTATGTTTGTTGTGTACCTTAAAGCAGAACAAATACAATGAAGAAAATTCTCAACAATGAGGACATTTGATCAGTCCTGACCTTCTCTACAAGAGAATTTGGTTTAGAGTTAGAATTATGATGTATTGTGAGTGAGGGTCAAGGTTCATTGTCAGCGAAGTGATACAGTCAATGGAGTGTAAAAAACACACAAAAACGCAAAAAAACGCAAGTGACCCTATTATAATCTTCGGTAGTTTTAAATCGACCATATTTGAATTCCAGAGTTGCAACCCTATGAGGTTGGGAACCACTGCTGTACTTGAGCAGCTTGCAGGGGATAAAGATTGGGAATTAAAATTTTATTTCCAAAATGATAAAAAAAACAAGTCATTTCATAAACACATGTGAAAACTCTGCACCATCCAACTAGCTAGCAAACGTGAATAAATGGCTCAAACGTCCAGTTGCTGTCACTCCAGATTCAAGTGCCCGGTGACAAAAGGAAAAAGAAGCCAAACCCAAACACAGCAGTTCAGTGACAAATATATTTTCTATGGATTTACTTCCACTGCAGCCACAGTGTTTTCTTTGGGGTGCAAAGAACATGAATGAGTGAGGGGGTACTAATTGGAATGGCAAAACAGCAAGGGGTATAAGACAAAAAAAGGTTGGGAACCACTGAATAGGAGATATGAGGGTGTTAATGACAAATGGAGGCAAAATAATTCATAACCCAAATATTAAAATATTGTGTAACACATAATTACAGGGTATAATAATGTACATGTGATAAGTAAATGTAGTAATCTATACCAGGCGTGACAGAGCAGAGCATGATGTGGCTCATATTTTTCACTCCAGTGCATATTGTCGTCTCTATCCTAAATTTCAATTTGAATTAAGTTGAAGAACAGAGCAATGTAAAAAACGACATTTTAAAAAACATATCTCCATTTTGGGTCATAAGAATAGAATACACTAGATCATATTCATTTGCAAAGAGGGATAGAATACAAAATGTCTGTAAAGTGGCAATGGTGAAAAAAATCTAAATCCAGTAAACACTTGGTCAATCTCATTCAGATAATGTCAAACATTAAGTCGAACTTTGTAACAGCACAGTCAGCTACTCTGGTGAAAAACGGTTGTAATTATATACAATATAGCTAGAAAAGTGCATGTAAATGTGTATGAAAATGTATGTACTAACTAAAGCATCAGGAAGTGTGTTTTCTTCTGCTTGTTCAACATGTTCTCACGTTGACCACCATTCACTATTCACTCATTCCGTCAGTCATTAATTTCTATAGCACAAATTCAGATAAAAAAATATTTTAAAAAGTATAAAGAGCATATTCGTTTTTTTAAAGCTATACTATGCAACTTTTCATTAAAAAAAACATTAGTACAGTATTACAAATTGGAATACTTTCACACATCTTCTGAAATAATTGTACATTGTTTTTACAACTTAAAGTTGCGGGGAAGTCTCTAGCTCAAAGTATGTGGAAGTAACAAGTGTCCAAAACTTCAGAGGGAATAAAAATAGAACATTGGGAATAGCATGAGTAAAAAGAAAGGATATAGAAGCACTTAATAAGATGTAATTGGAAATGTGTTGATACAGTATATTTCACATGTATGGATCCACCATAGTTATAAAGATCCTAGTGATGTTTTTTGTGACAATAGTCACACATACCAATTAGAGCCCAGTGCTTTAAAAACTGTATCAAACAAATTAAAGTCAATTACAATCCCGATAATCAAGCCGAGTGCAATGGACTATTTATTCTCTACACCTCATGTGTGTGTGCAGGCACGTGCACACATAGACATGAAAGGGGGCTTGAGCCCCTGCCTTTTTTTCAGTCTGTAAAAAGTGCCTTTTTTTTTTTTTTTTTTTTTTTTTTTTTATTATAATACATTTTTCATTTTCATTCCAACAACACATGAACAAAACAAACAGCTCAGACACATTAAAAAATAAAATAAAAAGTGCCCTTTCCTGACCATGAATGCATTTCTAATGGTGCTTTGTATGGAAATTGCCCTTTCCATGCCGTCACTGAAGGCAGCATTCAAAGAGAAATGCCTTTTCCGAGCTCTCTTGGCCTTGAATGCACCATTTGTAATAGGCCTCTGCATGGAGCAGTGTTTTTCTAAACTGCCCCTGAAGGCACCAACCCAAAAATGAACCCAAAAATGAATGAATAAATAAATACATAAATAAATAAACCACCCAATAAATAAAAATCCAAAATATAGGGAACAAATGCAGAATTGTTGCTCTTGAAAATATTTTTTACTTTACACTATTGGAAAGGGATGTTGTGTTGTTGAATCCGCAAAAAATAAAAACAATCTAATACACCTTATCTAAATCTTCTGTCTTGCTTTTTAGAATTATGGTTAAAATGCATGGTATATTACAAGCCTCACTCAGTATCGTTCAATGTTTCTGCCTGTGTTGCTATCTGTTGTAGTACAACAACCTAAAGGGAGAAAAGGAGCAAATACATATTGATGCTTAAATGATTTCACAACAGTATTGCAACAGCATGCAACTTTTATATACTAATATTATTCAGTTATGGAGTTATTTTTCCGTGACAAGTCTCATCCTAAAATGAGATATTCCTCTAAATCTGGTTAAAATCGGAATATTTAAAATGAGTTATACCCCTAAATTGGCCTTCAAATTGCCTCAAATTTCCGCCGCCGCCCTCCGGACAGCGGCTGTAGTGCCCTTTTATGAATTTGAGCCCCTGCCCCTCTAATGTTCTGTGCACGTGCCTGTGTGTGTGTGTGTGTGTGTGTGTGTGTGGACACAAACACACACATTTACAGATACACAGATCACATTGTCGAGCAGTGTCTAGGTTCAATGCCTTGCTCAAGGGCAGTTTGTTCCCACTTTACCCTGTCTTTGTTGTTTGTTCTTTCAAATCAATCCAAGATTCTCACTAAGGTAAGGGTCTTCCTCACAGAGAAATGTGATCATCTCTGTACTGGCAGCTTCCCCTTTATTCCTTACTGTGTCGATGACAAAACTTGCCTTGTCTCTTCTCTGTTGCTTCTCACTTGCTGACTCCAACTCAGCCTGATTCATCACTCTTTTCTCAAAAAGCTTGTCCAGCAGACATCTGAGCACAGGTCCTGATACTTTGTCGATGAATTGGCTCCGTATGTGTAACAGGGTGTCGTTTGAATGGAGATGATTTGAACCATTCTGAATCTGTTTTTTTTTTACGGCATGTGACAAACGACAATATTTCGATTCCCATACACACCGATTTTTACTTTTTTTCAGAAAGAGGTCGATATTTTTAATGGTTGCATTAAAAATCACCCGGAATGTGGGGAAGTAGTTTTGGTAGCATTCACTGTTGAATTTTGCCTTTTCTGGTGTTATCATTATTGAGTCATCTTCAGGAGAAGTGGACAATGTGTACTCATCCTTTGGGTGTAGTTCACAGTTTGAGCATACTTCTATATACCTCTCATCTTCATCAATTTTCTTCCTTTTGTGCAGCACATCATTGAGCCCAATGTTTCGAGGAAGCAACAGCACATTGAGGACAGATTCGAGATCAGGGTCAACTGGGGGTTTGTAGAACAGCAACACCGACGCCGAGCTCGAGACAGGGGGGGAGTTTTCCTCCTTGACAATGCCACGACCAGAAAATCCAGTGATGTTTATAATAACATGAGTTTCTGTTATCTTATGGGGAGGGATGAACTCAGTTATCTCATCTGTCACATGGGCAACTGACAAGAATTCATATCCACCTGTAGAGTGGATCTCGCAGTGTGGGAGATGAAGTTGACAGACAGATTGCTGGTGGCATTTTATGTCAAACAGCGGCCCTGCAGGCTTCTTGTTATGCCCTGCTAGCCTCTGTTTCCATGGGACAATCCTGTACACCACATCTCCTTCTCCCTCCATCTTAAACACTAGACCTGTCACACTGCACTGGTACAGGCCTGGGTAGGTGCCCTGGAATATAAAGGTTTCCTCGTTTTCACCAACAACAATATCAGGTGTAAACCTCTTATAGGGGTCTTGTAAAAGGAAACCAGCTGTGGCCTGTGGCAACATTTCCTCTGGAGCATTGTGGCTGCCTGCTGGCTCCATTTCTGACATATGTTCCTTGCATGCATCTTCTACTGGGCTTTCTTCAGTGTTGGTGGGGGAGTCCTGGAGGTGGTGGTGAGAAGGGGCTGGGTTGCTGGCTGAGGCCTGTGGCAACATTTCCTCTGGGGCATTGTGTCTGTCTCCTGACCTACTTACTGAGTCCAAACACTCATACCTGCATGCACCTTCCACAGTGTCTCCTTCAGTGCTGATGGGAGAGCCCTGCAGATCATCTGGCCTGTTTGGTTGAGATGGAGGACCAGCAACACCTGGGTTGATGGTCCGAGAGCAAGATACTGGTTCCAAAATGGAAGTTGAAGATATTTTCCTTGGTGACACAAGTTCCTTAAATGCATCTTCTGTTGGGCTTTCTTCAGTGCTGATGGGGGAGCTCTGGAGGTGGAGGTGAGAAAGGGCTGGCAGGGTGTCTGTGGTTGGCTGGTGGGCAGCTGTGACCCGTCTCTGCTGGTCATAACCACCACAACTTGTTTTGCCTGACTGGGGTTTAGGAGAAGAACATTGCTGGGAGGCCTCTTGTGGAAGGGAAGAGGACGTAATATTGGGGGGAGGTGTGGAAAGATGACCAGAACATATAGACAGTTCAGAAGGACAGGTATCAGTTTGGCCCTGGGAGAAGAGTGAGGGTGTGGAAGGGGGGGCGTTGGCCCCTCCTTCTCCAGTGAGTTGCTGGTGACGCTCTGGTTCACCATCGTAATGTAACGACAAAGAAGAGCACAGAGAGGGCAGCTCTTCTTCTGATCTCCTCTTTTTAGAGTGCAGCTTTTCTTCAGATCTCCTTCTCTTTCTTCCTATTTTTCTCTTACTTGCAATTTGCTTGCGTGCAATTACTAATTTGTCCTTTGTAAGAATCAAACGACTCTGATCCTGGGGCTTTCTTATAGCATCTGATGAAAGACAAACTTGCCCTTTCCAGACACACAGGGAATTATTATTGTTTTTTAGAAGCAGCTTAGTATCTTTCATGGTTTGCTCAAAAATCACTTGAAATGTGGCGAAGTAGTTGTTGTAACAATCACTGCTGAATTCTGCCTCATGCGGTTGTATTGAGTCATCTTCACTACAGGTGGACAGTGTGTACTCCTGCTCTGGGTGTAGTTCACAGCTTGAGGGTATGTCTATATGCCTCCCACCTCCAACAATTTTCCTTTGTTTGTGCAGCACGTCACTGAGGACAATGTTTCCAGGAAGCAACAACACATTGAGCATAGATCCGAGACAAAGATCTACCGGAGGGGTGTAGAAAAGCAACACCAACGCCCGGACCGGGACAAGGGGCGAGGCTTCATCCTTGACAATGCCAAAACCAGAAACCCCAGTGTTGTTTATAATAACATGAGTTTCTGTTATCTTATGGGGAGGGATGAACTTTGTTTCCTTGTCTATCACATGGGCAACTGACAAGAATTCACATCCACCTGTAGAGTGGATCTCACAGTGTGGGAGATTAAGTTGACAGACAGACTGCTGGTGGTATTTTATGTTAAACAGCGGTCCTGCAGGCTTCTTGTTATGCTTGGCTAGTAGCCTCAGGTTCCAAGGGATGATACTGTAGACCACATTTCCTTCTCCCTTCATGTTAAACACTAGACATGTCAAACTGCACTGGTAGAGGCCTGGGTACGTGCACCGGAAGAGGAAGTTTTCCTCATTTTCATCAACAACAATAACAGGTGTAAAGTTTGCATAGTTGTCTTGTAAAGGTATATCAGCTGTGGCCTGTGGCAACATTTCCTCTGGAGCATCATGGCTGCCTGCTGGCTCTATTTCTGACATATGTTCCTTGCATGCATCTTCTGCAGGCCTTTCTTCAGTGTTGGTGGGGGAGCTCTGGAGGTGGAGGTGAGAAAGGGCTTGCAGGGTGTCTGTGGTTGAGGAGCGGCCAGCTGTGACCTGTATCTGCTGGTCATGACTACCAGCATACATTTCCCCTGACTGGGGTTTAGGAGAAGAACATTGCTGGAAGGCGTCTTGTGGAAGGGAAGAGGAAGTAATGTTGGGGGGAGGTGTGAAAAGAGAGGCAGAACCAGCAGGCAGTTCAGAAGGACATATATCACTTTGGCCCTGGAAGAAGAGTGAGGATGTGGAAGGGGGGGCTGCAGACCCTCCTCCAGTGAGTTGCTGGTGACGCTCTGGTTCACCATCGTAATGTAAGTGAAAAGAAGAGCGCAGACAGTGCAGTTCTTCTGCCCCTCTCTTTCTGTTTCCTTCCTCAAGATCAAGAAAAACGTGCCTTTCCCAGACACACTGGGAATCAATACTGTCTTTCAGAAGCAGCCTAATATGTTTCACGCTTTTTTCAAAAATCACCATGAATGTGCAGAGGTAGTTGTCATATTCACAAACGAATTCTGCCTTTTTTGGTTGTATTTCCACTGAGTCATCTTCAGGAGAAGTGGACAGTGTGTACTCCCGCTTTGGGTGTAACTTACAGTATGGAACTATCTCTATGAAGCTCTCATCTCCATGTACTGTCTTCCTTTCGTGCATCACGTCACTGAGCACAATGTTTTCAGGAAGCAACAACACAGTGAGTACAGACATGAAATCAGGGTCAACTGGAGGCTTGTAGAACAGCAACACCAACGCCCGGATCGGGTGAGGGGGCGAGTCTGTGGTTGAGGAGTGGCCAGCTGTGACCTGTCTCTGCTGGTCATGACTACCAGCATACATTTCCCCTGACTGGGGTTTAGGAGAAGAACATTGCTGGAAGGTGTCTTGTGGAAGGGAAGAGGAAGTAATGTTGTGGGGAGGTGTGGAAAGAGAGGCAGAACCAGCAGGTAGTTCAGAAGGACACGTATCACTTTGGCCCTGGAAGAAGAGTGAGGATGTGGAAGGGGCGGCTGCAGCCCCTCCTTTTTTTTGTCTTTTTTCTTTTTTTCTTTTTTTTTTTACAGCCGCTCCTCCAGTGAGGGCAAAGGGCAAAAAAGAATGCAGAGATCCAAGAACAAGCCCAATTCGCCTTTTCCAGACACACTTGGAATCGATACTGTCTTTCAGAAGCAGCCCAATATTTGTCATGGTTTTTTCAAAAGTCACCTGTAATGTGGGGAAGTAGTTACCATAGATGTAGGATTCAGAATTGAATACTGCCTTGTTTGGTTGTATTAGCACTGAGTCATCTTCAGGAGAAGTGGACAGTGTGTACTCCTGCTCTGGTTGTAGCTTACAGGATGAGGGTATATTTATGTACCACTCATTTCCATGTATCATCTTCCTTTTGTGCACCACGTCACGGAGCACAATGTTTCCAGGAAGCAACAACACATTGAGCACAGACCTGAAATCAGGATAAACTGGAGGCTTATAGAACAGCAACACCACCGCCCGGATCGGGTGACGGGGCGAGTCTTCATCCTTGACAATGCCAATAGGAGAAAATCCAGTGATGTTTATAATAACATGAGTTTCTGTTATCTTATGGGGAGGGATGAACTCAGTTCCCTCGTCTGTCACATGGGCAACTGACAAGAATTCAAATCCACCAGTAGAGCGGATCTCACAGTGTGGGAGATGAAGTTGACAGACAGACTGCTGGTGGCATTTTATATCAAACAGCGGCCCTGCAGGCTTCATACTATGGTGGGCTAGTAGCCTCCGATTCCAAGGGACAATCCTGTAGTCCACATCTCCTTCTCCCTTCATGTTAAACACTAGACCTGTCTCACTGCACTGGTACAGGCCTGGGGAGGTGCATTGGAAGATGAAGGTTTCCTCATTTTCATCAAAAACAATATCAGGTGTAAACCTCTCAAAGCTGTCTTGTAACAGGATATCAGGGAAGCTACGAGACTGCATTGCTTGTGTATATTTCTGGTTCTTCATGAGAGGATCTTGGCTCAGTGAGGGCAAGTTGTGAGAATGAGGCAAGGAGGAATATGAAGGGTGGGAGTGAGAATGGCCTGGCAGGATGTCAGGGGTTGAGGGATGGCCGGCTGTGGCCTCTGGTACCATCTCCTCTGGGGAATTGTGGTTTTGCACTGAGGTGGCCTGTAACACAAGTTGCTTGCATGCATCTTCTGCTTCAGTGTTGGTGGGGGAGCTCTGGAGGTGGAGGTGAGAAAGGGCTTGCAGGGTGTCTGTGGTTGAGGAGTGGCCACCTGTGACCTGTATCTGCTGGTCATAACTATCAACATACATTTCCCCTGACCAGGGTTTAGGAGAAGAACATTGCTGGAAGGTGTCTTGTGGAAGGGAAGAGGAAGTAATGTTGTGGGAAGGTGTTGAAAGAGAAGCAGAACCAGCAGGCAGTTCAGAAGGACAGGTATCACTTTGGCCCTGGAAGAAGAGTGAAGATGTGGAAGGGGGGGCTGCAGACCCTCCTCCAGTGAGTTGCTGGTGACGCTCATGTCCCATTTCATAATCTACGGGCAAAATAAAAAGACAAGAGTGCAGCTCTTCTTCTCCTCTCTTGTTTCTCTTTCTTGCAGTTTGTAATTTGTCCTTGGTGGCTCCACCGATGTCCCTGAAAGATGAGCAATAGGAAAAGAATGAAGAGGATGAAGAGAAATATATATTGAATCATAGCCAGCAGCACATTCTGTATAGTTCGAGTTCGATGTGAATGCAGCTAATGATGGTGATATCATTTAGAAAATGCAATTACACAGTGAGGGATAGTAGAGTATAGAATGTTCTTTATAGTTCAGTCCAGTTCCCTCAGTTCAGTTTATAAAGGAACAAAAATACTCCATTCTGGGATTTCCCTGTTACACAAGAAAAATAACTTTGACCCAAGGAAACTACACTGCACCATCGCAACAGTTATTTCACGATTTCTCTATGAAACTGGTCCATTGACAAGAACAACGAAAGCAATTGACACATTTCTGTGCTGAATGAGTGAATATTCAACAAACAGCAGCATTATTAATCTATAAAGGAGAACTGTGGAACCCCAGGTACAAAAACAATATGGTAGCTCAGTGGGCACGGTTTTATTACAATTTACTTCTAAACCGTACCCATGGATTAGTAAACCATGTGCAGTTGTGCAAAGATTTGTAATATATACTGGTAACATCAAAGAGGGACTTTTAGGCATATATACAGTGAGCCAGAGCCATTACACACAGCTTGGCTACATACTGTGTATAACCATTAGGCACCTGAGCATAGTGTTAACCATAACCATTGATTAATCACAAAATCAAATCTGTAGGTTTAATTTATGATCCAATGTGTGTTTTGGTGACAATATGAATTCACCTGTTACTCCCTATACATCCTGCTTGTATAAAATGCATTACATGTTATATGCAACTCTGTGGGCCACTCTAGTGTCCCTGTTTGATGTTGATCAAATGTTGATCAAAAAGTGTCTGCCAAAAAGTGGTTGCTGTCAAATAAATTGCAGCTTTTTAAACTTGTAAAAATGAGGATTATAACCATTACAATCCAGGCTAATTTCGAAATATTTTCTTTGTTTTATATAAAAACCCATCCGTAAATAATATAGTCTAGTTTCCAAATCCAGGCTTAAAGTCGAACTGAACCCGTTCGTCACGTGCATATGAATCCGTTTCAAACTGAAAACATAGTTTGTGTAAGATGACAGGTTGAGAGGCGGGTCATAGTATCATGTCGATGATTTTATTTGACAATTCTGGGGACTGGATTGGGCTTTGGCCAATCCTGGCATGTTCCGCCTCCAAATCGAGTGGGATTCAGCGTGTTGTGGCGCTCCCCTCGGGAAGAGCCTTTTGACGGGAGGTTAGTGGCTGAGTGGAGCTCAGCGAGCCACAGGCAGCCAGCTGCCTTCGTGTTGCCGAGCGGAGAGTGCAGCACGTCGGCCTGGAATCTCCAAAGTGCGACCCCGGACAAACAAGCTCTCGGATGCGCGATTGCGCACGCCATTATCGCTGCTGTAAATACGATATCCCTGGAATGTGCATTTTAACGGGCCAGTTACATTTCTTTGCATTCTTAGAGATTATAGTTTTTGTTTTTTGTTCATGTTTCTAACAATTGGCCAAGTTAGTAGTTAGTTTATGGGATAGGAATTCTGCCAGATGACAGGCACTAGGCACCATTTTCTACTTCATTTGGAAGAGAAAATTATCCTGAAATGAAGATTTGATTGACAGCTGCATGTCGTGATATGATTGGTTGAAATGGGGTAGAAATTTGATAGTACTAGGTGACGTCAGCAAACTGTACATTACTGTTATCAATGAAATCTTGAAAAATTAAATTTTGATGTGAAAAGGGTGAAAAACTAAAGAAATTAGATTGTTGTGATTTTTTTGGAATACATTATTAAATAGGTGCACTGCATACCCAGGTATTTGAACTAAAATAAATTAAAAGTCATTTTTGGGTTCAGCTCGACTTTAAACAAGGATATTAGACATCCCATGTGTTTTCCATGAGTGGAAAGGCTGTTTGTGTGTCGGCCACGCCCTCGATCAGACTCATTATAGGCTTTTAATTGACTATACCGGCCACTATTAGAGGAAATACAGTCATTATAGTTGTCATTTAGGATGTTTATATACAGTAGTTACAGGTATAGTGTGAATTTTCTGTTAAATTATAATTATTTTAATGGGCTTTTAGTCTTTTTCATAGGAGTCTGTTTGGGCATCTGACTCTTCCTTGTTCCCTGTTGTTCCATCTGACCAGAGAGATGTTTTCAGTCCAAAATACATTCCCACCAATGTAATCAACAGACACAACAGGAATGATACAATTTTAGTTGAGTAAAAAAAGGCAGACTGTCATTTTACCTGAGCTTGTTTTTCTTGACAGTTATAGGGAATATAAGGCCAACTATGAACACCGTTAACATTGCACCAAGCACTGATGCTTCAATAATGGTAGTTGGTCCACCTAAAAGAGAAGAGTCAGTTAATGT
Organism: Poromitra crassiceps; assembly: GCF_964638095.1. Lineage (NCBI taxonomy): Eukaryota > Metazoa > Chordata > Actinopteri > Beryciformes > Melamphaidae > Poromitra > Poromitra crassiceps. Next base: position 22,164,169 of record NC_139642.1, on the reverse strand, counting down.
CTGCCACAATAGCAACTAGTAACAACTACATCACCTTCAGGATATAAGATAACTTTTTACTTTACAATGGCTGCACTACAGTTAAAGTAATAATCCATGACATTTTCATATATATAAATACTCCTCCTCTAAAAAATCCTGCTCTAACCCAGGGTCTCTCAACTGGTGGGTCGAGACCCAAAGGTGGGTTGCGGGGCAGTTTTAAGTGGGTAGCGGATGCCGGACCATGAGGCAGCTCACTCTGCTCTCTGATTGGTTTACCCTAATCTTAAATCCCCATTATGGCCACACTGGTGCCCTTAATCTTACAGACAATAGGCTACAATATTTTCTGACAAATTTCATAAATTTGTGGACATCAATAATTCATAATTATTGACAACCATATTTCACAACGAAACCAGCTCCTACGAGCACAACAATAATGACTTGCTTTTGGTAAGAAAACACCAGTCACGAGAAAACATTTGTTGCTCTTTCCGACCAAGAGCATTTGAATGGTGTCCTGTCGTAATTACGACTCTAAGTAGGACCTTCCAAGGAGCATGTGAACACCGCATAAGCCCATAATGTCACTTTCGTCATGACACAAAACCGCAAATCTTGACTAGACAGACAGACAGACACCGCCCGCCCGTCCACCTAGGCAATTTTACAATGTCCCAGGTTTAAATATAGCCATGATTATTGGAATGAGATCAGAGAGATCAAACTCACCTCTACTGGCAAGGGCCGCGCTCCATATGAGAGAGACGACCACCAGACTGACGACATGCTGGACCCCGGTCATCCTAATCTTCAAGTTCCTGTCTGTCTTTACCTAGGCTGGACATCCACAGCTCCTGTTTCCTGCTTTCACATGAGGACGTGGGAGTGTAAAGTGCAGTTCAAATACTTACATCAACAAAACAACTGTCAGTGTCCAGTCCACTAGTGAAGTTTCGAGTACCACAATCCCCACAACGTCACAATGACAACTGGGCCAAGTTAGAGAAAGCGTGTTAAACCAGAATACGGGACTATCTGGAGAAAACAAAACTTAACAATCTGAGCTGGCGATGATGTTTTGTTGTGGAATGCGCAGTGCATGGATACCTGCACAGTAGCCCCTTTCGGAACTGCTAGCTAACGCTACGCAGTCCCTTATTAGTATACCGCCGATGTAGCGTCCACAGGTCGCTCCGTCTGCTAAATCTTTCAAACTACTCGATAAAGTTTAGCAAATGAAATTTCAAATGTACTTACGGAGCTAAAAGGGTTGTGTGAACCTCGGCGCATGATGTTGAAACAATAGCGCCACTAATAAACATGTTTAATCCCTCACTGAAACCCGGGTGTCATTTCCTCAAAATGAATCAGCGACAAACACTTGTCTTCTTCTGCGCTGCTGGGGCCGGAAGTGACAGCGAGCGCTATGGTTGCTATGCGGACCACCCATGACAGCAGCGCAGAAGAAGACGAGTGTTTGTTGCTGATTCATTTTGAGGAAATGACACCCGGGTTTCAGTGATTTTGATGGTTTAATACACCTCTGCTCTCCTTATTCAAATGCACTTCCTGTCACAAAACAGGTTTGGGGTGCAATATGGAGGCATTATACACACCTTGGCCACCAATGTTCCCTCTGAGAGAACCTGGTGACGCGAGGTTATAACAATTCTAGGAATGAAGAAATCCCGCCCAAACTGGATTGAGCTGAACACGAGTCAACCGTTGGCCTGTACTGCCTACTGTCTCTGTGTAGCCCATCAGACAGTGCCCCACTCCACCCTGAAGTCCTCCTGAGCTGCCTGCATCAAACGCGTGGACTCGTATTTTTGTTGTTTAGAAGGGAGGGTCCCTCCACTAGAGCAGGGCTTTTCAAAATCTGAGACTGTGGGCCTCCCCCAGACAAAGCTTGGAAAAGGGTGCCCCCCTCGCTCAATTCCTGGACACCTATGAATTATGATTAATGTTATTTGATCCCATAGATGTGATCCCATATACTGTAGACACTAAACAATTGTGCCAACTTCCAAGAAAGCTGATATTGTTTGACATACTTCAGACTACACCAAATACATAAAGGTCTGTCTGAAGACATTTATTAGTTTGTTTCTGACTCTAGGAAAGTGGGAAAAACCAACAAATTCCCTCAAACTACTGTATCTCTTTAACCAAAGCACACACATTTAGGCTATAATCTATGTCATCTCCTTTTAATAACTAATGTAATATTTTTTCACTTCCATTCACTGAGCCTGCCCTTAAACTGCTTACCTCTCTCTCTCTCTTTCTGTCTCTGTCTCTGTCTGTCTCTCTCTTTGTCTCGCTCTCTCTTTCTCTCGCTCTATGTCTCCCCTGCATTATATAGGCTAATTAGTAGCACAACAAAATGTAGCCGCCTACATTGTGATTGCAGTCGACCCTGTTCACTAGTCAACTGAATGACAGACTTTACAGTTGAATAAGAATAATGTTGTAAAAACCCTCACCCTGCCTCGTCCTCAGCCCGTTTCCTCCTGCTGCTGTGTCTAAAATGGAGTCAAACTGCAACACATTTTACTTTCACTCAGCAGTTTGCTCCGCCTGTATGGAGAAGTGTTGTCGTGGCATTTATTTTGTGATACGGGCAGAGATGGGCAGTATTTTAAATACATGTATTTAAAATACATTTTCATGGTTTAATACACCTCGTATACACCATGTATTTTAAATACATGTATTTAAAATACGTATTTCAAATACATTTGTGTATTTTGTAATTTGTATTTGGCTGGACCGAGAAAAATAAGATGTAATTTGTATCAAAATACTTTCAGACCTTGTATTTTGTGTATTTTAAATACATAAAACACTTTTTTCTTTAACTTAATGTCATTTTATTCTCAAATTGACACATTCTTACCATTGACACAGGTTTAAACTGTGGAGAAAAAAATGTGACATGTCACTTCTACTCTACCTCTGATTGGCTTAGCCTACCCTCAGAACAAACTCAGCCACAAATCAGAGGCAGAGTAGGGTGGGTCTTGAGTCAGACTTCACATCACTTCTTCGTCTAGTATGAAGCCTTGTATTGGTGGAAATTAGATAAATTACTAAAATAAATTGAAGATTAGATATGGCATGCACTGGCCTATCTGCAAATGAAACGGTTTACTGCATATTCAAACCAGTGTATCATAATAAAAGACACAACTAATTATCTTCTTAATTAAAACTGGCAAAGTGGGTGGCAGTGTGTGTGGCGGCAGTGTGGGTCATGATGTCATCAGTGATGTCACTCGATCAATTGTGATGTCATCAGTGATGTCACTTGAGCAACTGATTGCCCAACTGTGATGTCACTCAGGCAGCTGTGATGTCATCAGTGACACATTTGCACGATGGCACCAAGGTGGGTGGGCGGTGTCTGTCTGTCAGTCATGATTTTGGGAGCCCGTGGAGCCGGCGATTTCCATAACTGCAGCCATGGCACATCATCTCCACGGATACTGTTATGTCAGATATTTAGGGCTAATAATGGTCAAAGTTCCAAAACTTGAGGTTAACATGTAGAAATGCTGCCTGTAAGTCAAAAGCCCTCACAGAAGGTGATTAACAGCTGAAGTGAGGGAGAAATTAGCTGTGCTGAAAAACAGCTAAAACTGAAATGAAAGAACTGCAATGTGTTAGGTACAAAGGAGAATACTGTCACAGAGGACTAAGAGATGATTTACCATCTAAGGAAACCAGAAAATGTCACATTTGAGAAGCTGGAATCAGAGAATTAGGACATTTTCCTTACAGAAATGGCTCAAAATGATGAATAGATGATCAAAATATAGGCAATTAATGTAATATTTGGCAATGAATTGATGGATTGACTAATTGTTGCAGCTCTTTCTCAGTTTTTATAAAATGTATTTTTATGTATTTTCAAAATACAAAATATGTATTTGTATCTCAAATGTAAAGTAGCTCATACAATCCCCACATAAAAAAAGAACAAACTATCGTACTAATATAACTCGGCGGTTACGCAGCGACAATTGCTCAACTGCGCTTCCAGTAGAGCGAGTGAGGCCACACAGTGGGCGAGCTGCGGGGCGAGGTCGCGGTCACGCAGTGGCCAAGCTGTGTCTGTGAGCCCACAAAGTGGGCGAAACCTCGAGGGCAAACCGACGGGTGGGCGAGCAGGCACGGAGTGGGCGAGCAGGCACGGTACAAATGAGTGCTGCCAGTTCAGCGGGTGAGCCAGCGAGGGACGCTAGAAAGGAGCGCGCTCAATTTCTAGTCCCCTTTCTTGGTTCTGAGAAATGAGGCTAGATTAAACCTTTGCTCTTATCACTGTACGTCAAAAGAAGTATTGTTTTATGTTGGAGAATTGTGTCTGTTTAACCTTTTCTCTCCAGTCGGGCTACTCACTGTCATCCTTCCTCTAATAGTTCAGTTCCTTTTGGAGAAGAACTGTGTGCTGAAGTCTAAGCTTGGCCCAGATATGGATGTGTTGAGCTCCTGAATATTTCAGACAACCTTGTCAAGGCTGAAGACCACCAAAGCAGAACTAAAGCACTGGATACTCACACTAAGATGGGTCGCACTGCAGTAACTTCTGCCAAACACAAAGTCTGTCTTTTTACAGCTACACAATGCAATGCAACTAGCCTATGCTATACTAACCTATGCTTTGAACAGCAACAGCCAGAGGATTGAGTGAAATGCTCTGAAAAAAACCTGTTGTACGAAGTGTGACCCTGTGGCTCAGAGAATTTGACTGCTGCCCAGCAATATTGAGGTTGTGGGTTCAAGCCTCAGTCAGTTTTGAATGGTGACAGCTAGAAGAAAGAGAGAAAAGAGCTCAGAGAATAGATTTGAGGGTGAAGGGGAGCTGGTGGTGCGATGGAGTTGTCGAGACACGGTTTGATTCTGGCTCCACTTGCTGCCCAGCAGCATTGAGGGCTAAGTCACCTTTGAGGTCAGTGGATTTGAGCCTTAGTCAGTTTTGAATGGCAACAACCAGAGGAAAGAGTCAAAACCGCTGTGAAAACCAGTCTTAAGAACTCTGACCTGGTGGCACAGAGAGTTGGTTTGCTACCCGTAGTGGTTTAAAGTTGAGGTAATGCAATACGTAGGTGTTGCCGCCTACAGACGCTACAGACTTTCTTCAGATCGCACTCTCTACTACGGTGGGGCCCAGCACAGCGGAAGCATCTCCCATTGGCCGTATCTAACCTTCTAGTTGCTCAAGGGACAGTCCTGTTATCTTTGGACAGGTGCTGATAGTGTGCTTGCGGCTGTCACAGAACTTACAAGGGCCCCAACGTTGATGTTGATCTGTCACGGAGCCTCTCTGCGTGGAAACATGTCCTCTGTCAGTAGGGGCAAGCTGCGGAGGACTGCTTCTCTGACCGCCCTTCAGTACTTCGTTCCCACGTCCGCCCTTGAGCTGGAAGGTCTCGCTGCTGCCCGGTCCTATCCATGTGGGATAAGCGTACACTTAATTTCTGCTTCAGCCATACTGATAGGTCACTGACGGTAAAGCTCCTACTGGAATCCGGCCGTGTAATATCACGGTTCACGTTAGGGTTGCCAACTTCTTGAAATGGAAATAAGGAATGGTCGGGGGGCGGTCCGGGGGGCTGTCACCCATTATTAGTAAGACAAGCAAACCTGAATTTGACCTGTTTTTGCATTTTTGCATGTAGCCTATTCCTAGATTATCATTCAAGAATTTTATTTGGGCATCATAAAACAGAAGTTTCTTATTCTTAATAGGCTAAAACAGCTGTATTTAAAAAAACAAAACAATAAACAGTAGTGCAAACGGTATTTTGATATAGCCTACCGGTAATGCAACTTCGCATACTCATTACATTTTCTTTTAACAGTGCAAACAGCAACGTTACATATTCTTTTGAATAGAACAAACCTGGTAAGAAAGAAAGATTGGAAAGATTGGAAAGATTAAATCATTAGTGCAAAAACATTTTAGATTTCAGATTACCGGTAAATCTTTTGAACACAACAAAATGGCATGTTACAATGTAGCCTATAGCTCAATACAGCTAGACGTTTATTATGTAACTAATTTAAATTGTTTTAAAATCCTACTGTTAACATGTAGGCTATGTTACATTCTGATGCCATGATAAAACACTTGCTTGTATTATCAATTTATTTTGTCTAAATTGAGAATTTTATTATTTAGAAAAATGAATAGTCAGATAAGTCACAATAGAAAACAGTCTGTTAGCAAATATTTTTCCATACTCTCTCTTCTTTTTTCCATACCTTTCCAGACCTGGAAAATACTCAAATCAAATTCCTTACTTTCCATACTTGCGCAGGAACCCATGTTATTCAATCTGTGGGATAAAGACAATGCGATGTGGGGTCAGGAGTAAACTGTGAATGGAGTGTCATCATTATTCTGTGTGATGGTCTGTATCCTCTTGTGTTTCAGTGTAGTGCTGCGGTCAGGATTGGCATCAGTCCACTGCTATAGGCAGGTGTGGGGGGGCAGCTTCTGATGGAAGTGCAACATTTGCCAGGTCATCCTTTTCCTGGGCCATGTATTATTCACAATCGTAGCTGGCAAGTGCATGAAAAATGGAGCTGTGTGTGCTTCATGGTACAAGTGTGTCGCAGGACCTGCTTTCTGCATGTGTGAGATAAGTTGTAGAAACTGCTTGGTAAGCTTCTCTCCCTCTTTCCCTGCCCATGAGCATACTGCACCTTTGGATGAAATGCACCGTCGTTTTGGCACCAGTTGACAAAGTGCACAGATGAGCCGTCTGTAGCCGACGCCCTAAACTCATGTCAGGCAACACAAGACTAGGGGCGGCTTTAGCTCAGGAGGTAGAGCGGGTCGGCCAATGACGCAAGGGTTGGCGGTTCGATCCCCGCTCCCTCCCAGCTGCCGTCGCTGTGTCCTTGGGCAAGACACCCAACCCTCCTTGCTCCCGATGGTGTGCAGGCACCCTGCGTGGCAGCCTTCGCCATCGGTGTATGAATGGGTGAATGTAGACTATCTACTGATTGTAAAGCACTTTGGATAAAAGCGCTATATAAATGCAGGCCATTTACCATTTACAAGCTGTCAGCATGACCCCACACGTTGTCTCACGTGGTCAGACCCACCTTCGACGTCATCAAGCTTCCAGCGACGGAGGTAGATATCATCTACGGCTGGCACTGCGAGACTTAGACTTCCCCCCACACAGATCAGCAAAAGGCAAAACTTGGACCATGCATGGTAACATTTATTCCAGACATGCAAAAATGTACACATCAGAGATGGAAAGCTGGCACACACATATTTTTGGAAAAGAAAGGGATACAGTAGAATTTAAGAATGAACTGAAGGTTTGAACTGTTTTACTGACAGTGCAGTGCTTATAGGCTAGGCTTTGTGCTCCAGACCACCAGATTCAGAGATGGAAAAGTGTGATCTTCAACACTCCAGCTGTGTGTCTTGTAAAAAGAGATTAGCTGTGTAAGCACAATTATGGGTATGTTGTCATTTCAGTAATAAATGAAATGTAATATTTTCTTTAGTTTGGTAGTAAACATTGTGGAAAATCTTTGGATTTCGCTGCTTTCAGATGTTTGGATAAAGATTTAACAATATAACCTTTATGTACAATTGTGATTTGACCAAGATGGCCAAAGCCTTAGAATAAAATTGATAAAAAGCCATTTTGCACAGAACATTGTGCCATATTGTAGTAGTAGTTAGCAGATTGCATCCATTCTTCAGCCTGATGTAGATGATCTTCAGAACTTGCCAGATCTTCTGATCTCTGAGAAAAAGGTTAGCTGCTGTTTCTCCTATTAACCTACGAGCCCTTAACAAAACATACCCGCACCCAATGAAATACTATCACTCAAGTTTGTTTTTCACTTTAAGGGGACATAATATTAATGTCTAAATTATTCCTGATTTCGATTGCACAAAAAGAAAACGTATGCCTAAATTAAATATGTGGCTTGAAAATAATGCTTACAATGACTTAACATAATTATATTTGTAGCATAAGCCTGTCGTGTGTCAATAGAACAGTCCTGTGGAGCCGCAGGGGACAGAATACAGTGACTTTTCCCTCTGACAATGTGACAAATACAATCTATTCCTTCTTGTAATGTAAAGACAGGTCCTTTCAATGCTGCCAATATCTCGGGCAAACTCAAAAGTCATATTCCTTTGTACATGAGGATCACCGCAGCAATATTACAATGACTAAATAAACGATCTGGTCGGCCTGTTTGGCCAGTAGCATGCCTACATATTGCATAATATATTTTTGCCATATAAATACATCTCATACCAATACAAGGGGTGGAAAGTACATTCAGTGAAACGATGACATATAACAGTCTTAACATTATAATGTAAGGATGTTAAGGATTAGAAAGGGTAGATGGGATGGAGAAGGGAGTGTGTGTGTGTGGGTGTGAGATTGAAAGAGGGAGAGAAAGGGGGAGAGACAGAAGTAAAGGAGTGGCAGCCACAAAGTCTGGTCGGGGGGAAGGTAATAAGGAATGGAAGGAATTGAAAGATGGGGGGAGGGTGGGCATGCACATCATTATAGTCGGGCTCCTCCCAAAACAAGGCAAGGATCTGCCTACCCACACGCATCCGAAGGTGGCTGGACTCCCCCACAGAATATACACTCTTCCATGTGCTCGCTATTAGTCTCTCTGACTCCTCAATAAGAATAGTGATGATAGTCCAACCAAATGGTCAACTTTGGTTATCTACATTCAGGCATGCACTTGGTCTCATTTTTCTTTTTTCTTTTTTTTTTAGTCCAAAAGAATGATATAAAATAAATAACACAAATTCAAAAAAACAATGTGTTTCCCTGCCCCCTTCATAAATCCTTGGAATTTCCTCTGATAATCCAGGTGCTGACAAAGCAGCCATCGCGACAGTCTTTACAAACCCAGCACCACTCAGCATACAAACAGTTTATAAAATGTACATCTATATATATATATTTCCATATATCCATATTTCAAATATAGCTGTAGTTGTATATATGCTTTGAATGCAAGTGTTTCAACAGGGAATATTATGAGGGTTATAATGCAGCTGTTTGAAGTCCAAATCCAGAGTCCGTTTTGCCCCCTTCCTGACATAGAAAAAGTCATTCATTTTTAGATCATCTGCTTTATTTTAAGAAGTCCGTTATTCCAAAGAGAGACGTCCCCCCCCCCACCCCCACCTCCCCCCCCACCCCACAACCACCACCACCACTGGTCTTCCCTGCTTCCCTGAACAATTTTACATCCGGTTTTCTTTATTTATGTCAAGCAAATGTTACTGGAGTCTACTGCATGCATCTCTGTATCTTTTTTGTTTCATTTGTTTATTTGCTACAATACCTACTAGTCCTCCTATAAGCTTTTTTCTTTTTTCTTTTTTGCTTTCTGAGGGTGGTTTTTGATGTAATTACAATATGGCATAGGGTTAGGATTTTTTTTATGGACAAAACCGGTTTGTTGTTTTTTCTTGGTGTATCCATGGTTTGGCTTTCACAACTCTTTCCCCCCCAGGTCACTGGGTTACTGTAAAAGAGAGATGGGGAGGGGAGGGGAGGAGGGGGTCAGAAAGAGAGACAGACCATTACACTTACAACCAAGTCCATTCCTCCACTAGTTTGGCTGGTATACCCAGTGTTAAGGGCTTTGAGCAGCAGGGCAATTCTGCTTGCCGCACAGTCAGCCCACTACAATCGCTGCAGTACTAAATCAATCACACACACACACACACACACACACACACACACACACACACAGAGCTTGTAAATGTGCTGAGTTGGGACGCACAAGTGCACACATCTCATGGTTGCGTGATGGTATCATATATCACCCAGTAATGGTAGTGCAGAATATGTTGTTGTTGTACACTGTGTGTGTCTACTGACCATGCTCATGCACACATACACTGTGACACCATACATCACTTTGTGATCTTATCCTTCTTATAGTGAAAATACATTGGCAGCAACAGGCCATATTTTCTACATACAGTGCATGCTTACATTGGCCCTCATTTGATTAAACAATATATATAATAATAATCGGGAGGGAGGTGTTCCAGGCACGTCCAGCAGGGAGGAGACCGAGGGCTAGGTGGAGAGATGATATCTCCATGGTGGCCTCTGGGAACGCCTCTTGATCGCCCAGTCATGAGCTGACTAATGTGGCCAGCTAAAGGCAAGTTTGGGGTCCCCTGCTGGAACTGCTACCTCTGCGACCTAATCCTGTATAAGCGGTTGAGTATGGATGGATGATTGCATTTATAAAGTGCCTTTCTAGATACACAAAGCGCTTCACATATCAGGGGCGGGGGGGGGGAGTCAACTCAACCACCAGCAGGTGATGCACGGCAGCCAGTTTGCACCAGAAGGCTCACCACACATCAGCTATCACGGTGGAGAGTTGAGGACTGAATGTGGCAATTAAGTAATGAGTGATGATTAGGTGATGGAAGGAAGGCCTGTGTGGGAATTGAGCCAGGGTTACACGCCCCAGGGCACCGGGGTTACACCCCCCAGGGCACCGGGGTTACACCCCTCAGGGCACCGGGGTTACACCCCCCAGGGCACCGGGGTTACACCCCTACTCTTGGGAAGAGTGGCGATGGGATCTTTAATGATCACAGAGAGTCAGGACCTCATTTAATGTCCTTAAGGACGGTGCTCACTCACAGAGTCCATGTCTCGGCAATGGGGAGATTATTCATGAGACCAGAGGGAAGAGCACCACCTACTGGTCCGTTCAACACCACTTCCAGTCTCCCATCCAAGGAGTATCCACAGGCAGCCAGACCTGCTTAGCTTCCCCATGAATGCCAATAATGTAATGCAGGAGCCACTGGTGCTAAATACATTTGGGGCCTTTTAAACCAACGATCACAACATCAAAACTGGAGCACTGAGTCTCCACAGTTGTGGCGTGCAGATCTCATCCGCTGAGTTTAATTTGGCCTCAGTCTTTAAAGAAAATCTGATAAAATCTCATATGTCACTACTATAAGAAGAGACGTAGACTATGATGATGACGTTGTGTTTGTTTGTGTACCTGAGACAGATACATAGACTATGATGATGACGTTGTGTTTGTTTGTGTGTACCTGAGACAGAGACGTAGACTATGATGATGACGTTGTGTTTGTGTACCTGAGACAGAGACGTAGACTATGATGATGACGTTGTGTTTGTTTGTGTACCTGAGACAGATACATAGACTATGATGATGACGTTGTGTTTGTTTGTGTGTACCTGAGACAGAGACGTAGACTATGATGATGACGTTGTGTTTGTTTGTGTACCTGAGACAGAGACGTAGACTATGATGATGACGTTGTGTTTGTGTACCTGAGACAGAGACGTAGACTATGATGATGACGTTGTGTTTGTTTGTGTACCTGAGACAGAGACGTAGACTATGATGGTGACGTTGTGTTTGTGTACCTGAGACAGAGACGTAGACTATGATGGTGACATTGTGTTTGTGTACCTGAGACAGAGACGTAGACTATGATGATGACGTTGTGTTTGTTTGTGTACCTGAGACAGAGACGTAGACTATGATGGTGACATTGTGTATGTTTGTGTGTACCTGAGACAGAGACGTAGACTATGATGGTGACATTGTGTTTGTTTGTGTACCTGAGACAGAGACGTAGACTATGATGATGACGTTGTGTTTGTTTGTGTACCTGAGACAGAGACGTAGACTATGATGATGACGTTGTGTTTGTTTGTGTACCTGAGACAGAGACGTAGACTATGATGATGACGTTGTGTTTGTTTGTGTACCTGAGACAGAGACGTAGACTATGATGATGACGTTGTGTTTGTTTGTGTACCTGAGACAGAGACGTAGACTATGATGATGACGTTGTGTTTGTTTGTGTACCTGAGACAGAGACGTAGACTATGATGGTGACGTTGTGTTTGTGTACCTGAGACAGAGACGTAGACTATGATGATGACGTTGTGTTTGTTTGTGTACCTGAGACAGAGACGTAGACTATGATGATGACGTTGTGTATGTTTGTGTGTACCTGAGACAGAGACGTAGACTATGATGGTGACGTTGTGTTTGTTTGTGTACCTGAGACAGAGACGTAGACTATGATGATGACGTTGTGTTTGTTTGTGTACCTGAGACAGAGACGTAGACTATGATGGTGACGTGTTTGTGTGTGTACCTGAGACAGAGACGTAGACTATGATGGTGACGTGTTTGTGTGTGTACCTGAGACAGAGACGTAGACTATGATAGTGACGTTGTGTTTGTTTGTGTACACCTGAGACAGAGATGTAGACTATGATGGTGACGTTGTGTTTGTTTGTGTACCTGAGACAGAGACGTAGACTATGATGGTGACGTTGTGTTTGTTTGTGTACCTGAGACAGAGACGTAGACTATGATGGTGACGTTGTGTTTGTTTGTGTACCTGAGACAGAGATGTAGACTATGATAGTGACGTTGTTTGTTTGTGTGTACCTGAGACAGAGACGTAGACTATGATGATGACGTTGTGTTTGTTTGTGTACCTGAGACAGAGACGTAGACTATGATAGTGACGTTGTGTTTGTTTGTGTACCTGAGACAGAGACGTAGACTATGATGATGACGTTGTGTTTGTTTGTGTACCTGAGACAGAGACGTAGACTATGATGATGACGTTGTGTTTGTTTGTGTACCTGAGACAGAGACGTAGACTATGATGATGACATTGTGTTTGTTTGTGTACCTGAGACAGAGACGTAGACTATGATGATGACATTGTGTTTGTTTGTGTACCTGAGACAGAGACGTAGACTATGATGATGACGTTGTGTTTGTTTGTGTACCTGAGACAGAGACGTAGACTATGATGATGACGTTGTGTTTGTTTGTGTGTACCTGAGACAGAGACGTAGACTATGATGGTGACGTTGTGTTTGTTTGTGTGTACCTGAGACAGAGACGTAGACTATGATGATGACCAGGCCCAGGATGATGGAGACGATGCTGAGCAGGCGAGCCAGGCGACCCAGCCTCTTGGCCCCGTCCATATCCCCTGCCTGCAGACTGTTTCTGGACTGGAAAGGAGGCGCGCACACACACACACACACACACACACACACACACACACACACACACACACACACACACACACACACACACACACACACACACACACACACACACACACACACACACACACACACACACACACACACACAGGAGAATTAAGCCATTTTTAGATTGGCCAAAAAAAACCACTAGTATCCACAAACTACTGCTTTTTTCTTGGGTCTAAAAGTGACCAAGCCGATCAGTTTAGCTGAGAAACCCTTGAAGCAACCCAGGTGATTAACGCATCAGCTGTGAATGGCATGCAATATAAATTGCAGAGGGAGTTTCAAAGCATTATTTCTCCTGCTTACGGTTTAATGTATTTGCCACCCCTTTCCCAGTCACTTATTCCCACAGGCTGAAATTCGACTTTCTTTACAGTTAATTACTTTAAAATGTCTTTACATCATGTCCAGTGGAACCCAAATGACAGAATATGCCGACGGAAAGAAGTGTCTCTCCCCCATTTAGTGCACGAGCGTCAGGCGTCAAGTCAGCCAGAATGTAAGTAGGTCATCCACTTTAAGGCTTTCAAAATAAAATCCTTATTGTAACATTAACATTAATTTTGAGTAAATGCTTTACAGCCACACTTTTACTCCAGCATGCAATCTTAACATCACAGGTATTTTGATACAAGTGCTGCTTCGTTCGTTGAAATACCTTTTTCTCCTCCAATGTGCATCAACAAGCTATATACTTTTGCTTAAATAACATTATTATGCAATAACGATAATGATAATGATAGTTATAGTGACAGTAATAATGACACCATGGCAAAACTGCTCCAAATGACATCATTATGTTATGACATCATTTGGACCAGGAAGTTCTGTGAATGAACAGGGGGCTCTTGGTTGCTCTTTAAGTAATAACTGAGTAAAGAAACCAACTGGTATTCTCCTTAAAGAGGAGTGCAGTCAGGATCTAACAACCACCTCAACATCATGCAGTTATAAAAGCACAGAATTAAAACTCCCTGCAGGAAAACAGATATTATATGCAAAAGTACAATTCTATAGGTACAGTATTCAGCCAGGAACACTCTCATCATGAACTTAAAACCCATGTTACACAGCTGTATCAGGTGATTCAGCACAATCAAACGTCCCAGGGGTTGACAGAACTGAATCCAGCAGACACATATCATGTGATATATGCATCATTTCAAGAAGAACCCACAGAAACATGCCATCACAAACATATTGAATGAAGGAAGCTGGGGTGGAGAAGGGGGTAGCAGCACAGCCTGTCAACAGCAGTTTGTGGCAAGTACAGAAATGGGGGAAAAGGGCCTTTAGATACACTGCTCCTTCTGCTTGGAACATGCTGCAAAATGACCTGTTCCACTTGATGCATTTAAACTCAATAGACTCAATAGTCTGTCCATATTTTAATTTGCGCTGCTAAATTACTTCTTTTAGCAATTCTACTTGCTTGTTTAGTGAAATTTGTGTAATTTGTTGTTGTTTTGTTTGAAACTTTGTATTCCTTTGTGCTGCTGCCTGTCTTGGTCAGGTCACTCTTTAAAAAGAGATTTTTAATCTCAATGTGACTTTCCTGGTTAAATAAAGGTTACGGTACATGAAAAAGTAAGAACCACATACACTGATTGCTGAATAAATGGACCACCTTGTCCAGCCTGATGGGTTGTGACTGAATTAACGCAAACTCCATAAATGCATTTCTCAATCTCAATCACCCCTAAAAATAACGAACCAATGATAATGTAGCGTTCAAGCGGGATTCGATGCACTCCAGGCATCCGGCATATCCAGTCAGCTAAAGGGCCAAGGCCCGGTTGCACAAAGCACCTTAGGTTAAGATTTTCCTTAGAGTCCGAGTTAAGGTGCCCATGAAATAGAATCGGCTGCACAAAACACCCTTAAATCTTGTGCTTATGTTTTTCTTCAAATGTTTAACCTTATGGAGAAGATTTAAGGGGTGTTTTGTGCAGCCGATTCTACTTTATGGACACCTTAACTCGGACTCTAAGGGAAATCTTAGGTGCTTTGTGCAACTGGGCACCAGGCCCGTGGACATGTTGGAGACGAGTGTTACAATAACAACAGATGTTTCACCATCCTACACATCGACACCATCCCCAAACCCAAATCTCAGGCATAAGGTACCTTTGTACTTGACCTGAAACAGTTACAACACCATGGTTCTCCCTCACATCGCCCTGAGACCGTTCCTTCATGGTTCTCCCTCACATCGCCCTGAGCTGAGATCGTTCCTTCATGGTTCTCCCTCACATCGCCCTGAGCTGAGATCGTTCCTTCATGGTCCTCCCTCACATCGCCCTGAGCTGAGATCGTTCCTTCATGGTTCTCCCTCACATCGCCCTGAGACCGTTCCTTCATGGTTCTCCCTCACATCGCCCTGAGCTGAGATCGTTCCTTCATGGTCCTCCCTCACATCGCCCTGAGCTGAGATCGTTCCTTCATGGTCCTCCCTCACATCGCCCTGAGCTGAGATCGTTCCTTCATGGTTCTCCCTCACATCGCCCTGAGACCGTTCCTTCCAGCATACAGTAGAAGAGCTTGATTCTCTCTGGCAGCACTTTGAAATATTTATCAGCTGCTTCTCCATTAATGGACAGCCAAAGTGTTTTAAAGGGGAAACGACACCTGCAGAGCGGCTGTAGTTCTGTAGCTGCCGTACAGTCCCTTAAGGTAGAATATGAATTTGATCAACGTTCATTCATTCTCAGCTGTGAACAGGGTCTCGTCCGTTTCAGGACAGCACATTTGGGATTGATGGAAGGATGTGACATGCAAAAGCCTATTGGACTGAGCAGATGAATGCAGCAGCGTGAAGAGGTTGCACATCAACTTACTGCTGTATGTATATTGCTTTATGTCAGAGGACAGGATGATGTGTGTGAGTGTGTGTGTGTGTGTGTGTGTGTGTGTGAGTGTGTGAGAGAGAGAGAGAGAGAGAGAGAGAGAGAGAGTTATGATGGATAGGAATCCCTTGACCTTGTGCATTGCTTTCTTGGCCGAGACGCTTTAAATGACAAATCATACATGGCTGATGTCACGATCTTCCCATTCGCTTTGATCCCGGGAGTCACTTTGTTATACGCACGCACACACACGCACACACACGCACGCACACACGCACGCACGCACACACACACACACACACACACGCACGCACGCACGCACGCACGCACGCACGCACACACACACACACACGCGCGCACACACACACACACACACACGCACACACACACATGCACGCACGCACACACACACACACACGCACACACGCACGCACACACACACACACACACACATACGTGCAAAGAAATCAATTGCAAAAAACAGATCTCTCTATAGTCCTAAACAACTAAAATGCTTGGAGGAAGCCTAGGCTTCAATACCATTATTTTGATGCTCGATGCCCAAAACGTGTGATTTGATTTGATTTGATAATGTTAATATCTGCGCAAATAAGCATGCAAAAATCAAAATAAAATCGCTATATCTCTATATAATGTAGATGGGCATAGGCCATGTAATTGGCTTGTTATAATAACTCGCATTTCAGAAATATTGCTATTCATGATGTTCAGGCCGCTGTCTGGGCGCAGTGAGCCAGCCAGGTGCTGTAACCTGGATTTACATTACAGACCAAAAGCCTTTTTTTTACCAGGCTGTTTGTGTTAACATGTTTATTTATGCTGTAAACCTGTAAACAGGTATTTTAACATGGAGGTGAATGGGGACTGACTCACTTTTGCAGCCAGCCTCAAGTGGCCATTTGAGAAACTGCACTTTTTAGTACTTCCACATTGGCCTCGAAGCGAACAAGAAAGCCTGCCTCCTTGATTCAAACTCATGTCATGAAGGCATGGGATACGCCTGTGTAGCTGCCATCATTCACTTTTTTCAACTGCTTGAACTTTAGGTGCTGTCCATGGTGCTGAACTAGCCATGGCCATGTAGTGTATTAGGAAATGGATCTCTCACTCACCTTAGAGCACTTCTCTCAGTAAAGCTACCAAATGCTAGTCAAAGAAATTCTTAACCCCATGTGGAACACAACAACTCTATATTATACCAACGAAACCAGCAACGACCTACGTGTATTAAGGCCCGTTCAACAGTTTTGAATTGAGCATCAAACATTCAATCATTTGCTACGCACACCTTGCTAAATGTGGTTTGAATTTCACAATGTTAGAAAAGAAAAATTGAGCTCAAGCAACCAGACGGAGAGGCTCAATTACAAAGAGTTACATAAGGGAAGATGAGGTGCAACACTCTCAGTGAAAAGAAGGTCCAAGCCTTAACAGTTCATGTGTGCCAGAGTCAGTAGAAGATAAGATTACACTGCAGAGGGAGAGAGAGAGAAGCCCTCTCTCTCCTTACAGTATGTCCCTCCCCTCCCTCTATTCCCCCGGGTCGTTACTTCACCCTTTCTCCCCCATGAGCCTCTCTGTCTGCCACAGTGCACTTGGGGAAGACGGGTGGGGACGGTGTAACCCTGGGCGACGCTTTGAACCTCTTCAAATAAACAATAAGTGCATTCATACTCTGATATTGTTTTGAAAGTCTAAAAGTGTTCTTGTTGAAAGTGATAACTGGATTTGCAGTCTGTGTCAGTTAATATGACCTCTATTCATTTATTATAGGAATATTAGTAATACGTGATTTGGATGTAGGATTGATATCGACAGAGTATCCTATATGCCCTTAAAGGTCTAGGACAGTGGAATAATTTGTATGTAAGTCTTTGCAGAGCAAAATAATTCACTTGATTTTCTGTCACATAAAATATCTCGTCATGGCATGCAGTGTCTCTCTCACACACGCACGCACGCACGCACGCACGCACACACACACACACACACACACACACACACACACACACACACACACACACACACACACACACACACACACACACACACACACACACACACACACGCGCACGCGCACGCACACGCACACGCACACTTCAGCTTCTCAGTGCCGCAATGTGAGGCTCTGGTAGAAGCAGTGTCCCAGTGGAGCTGGTATTGATCTGGACTCACATCACAGAGAAAAGCCACATCAGCACCTTCAATCAATGGGAGCCCCTTTCAAAAACACTGCCTAGTTAGGCTGAAGCTGCTTACAGGGAGAAGATCCTTTCAAAAACACTGCCTAGTAGTTAGGCTGAAGCTGCTTACAGCGAGAAGATCCTTTCAAAAACACTGCCTAGTTAGCCTGAAGCTGCTTACAGCGAGAAGATCCTTTCAAAAACACTGCCTAGTTAGGCTGAAGCTGTTTACAGCGAGAAGATCCTTTCAAAAACACTGCCTAGTTAGCCTGAAGCTGTTTACAGGGAGAAGATCCTTTCACTGCCTAGTTAGGCTGAAGCTGTTTACAGGGAGAAGATCCTTTCACTGCCTAGTTAGGCTGAAGCTGTTTACAGGGAGAAGATCCTTTCAAAAACACTGCCTAGTTAGGCTGAAGCTGCTTACAGCGAGAAGATCCTTTCAAAAACACTGCCTAGTTAGCCTGAAGCTGCTTACAGCGAGAAGATCCTTTCAAAAACACTGCCTAGTTAGGCTGAAGCTGTTTACAGCGAGAAGATCCTTTCACTGCCTAGTTAGGCTGAAGCTGTGGGTGAATTATACGGTTACTTGTGGGGCGGCTTTAGCTCAGGAGGTAGAGCGGGTCGGCCAATGACGCAAGGGTTGGCGGTTCGATCCCCGCTCCCCCCCAGCTGCTGTCGTTGTGTCCCTGGGCAAGACACTTAACCCTCCTTGCTCCCGATGGATAAAAGCGCTATATAAATGCAGGCCATTTACCATTTACAAGCTGTTTACAGGGAGAAGATCCTTTCACTGCCTAGTTAGGCTGAAGCTGTTTACAGGGAGAAGATCCTTTCACTGTCTAGTTAGCCTGAAGTTGCTTACAGCGAGAAGATCCTTTCAAGACTGTTTCAGTGGATGTTCCATCTATCAGATGGAAGATAAGTAAGACATGCAGGCTAAAGATATGCTTGTATCCTTGTTTTACGTGTACATCCCTGCTTGATGTGCTTCAGGGACTGACAAGCAAAGCGATGTGTGTGTGTGTGTGCGTATGTGCGTATGTGTGTGTGGTTAATAGGTGGGACCCTTCACTGTCGCTGAGTAATGCCTGTATTGATTCACAGGGAAAGGCACGCCTGGTCATATTTGTTTTCTGAATGGGGAATTCTACCCTGTTGCAATGAAAGTGTCTCGTCCAGTGTTTAGTGTGCAGCCAGCGTACACACCAAACATACACACACACACACACACACACACACGTGTGTGCGCACACACACATTGCCCTAGTTCATGCGGCTGTTCCCACTCAGTTCAGCAACAGCGGGGGTGGGGTTAAGCGGGGGTGGGGGGGTAAGTGTGTAAGTGCTGGCTTTCTCTCAGCGTCCTGTCATTAATAATGGAAGAAAGGTGCAGCCTGGTGGGTGGGAACACTGTATAGCAGATTGGTGCGTCAAATAATTTAGTTTCAACATTTACAGTATATATAACAGCTTATTCATGCCACTGTCTGCTTAATGTTGCTTCTACCGGTACCGAAAACTTCTATTGTAAAAATTTCATTTTATACTATATTTGTCCTTTAGGAGTGTATTCAACAGATTTTTATTTTTATTTGGTTTTCTGGGGTCTTTTTCTAATTTCAAGAGACGGTTTTAACTTCATATAGCCTATGTGAAGGTACATGTATATAAGGTTACACTGTGAATTATACGGTTACTTGCTAAATTATATATAGCGCTTTTAGCACTCCATCCATATACAGTATACTTCTGTTGGATTTAATATTCAGTTTGCAAACTATTCCATGCGGTCAGATGATCCGAGCTGTCAGACCCATGATTTTTACTCTTGGAGCTGTAAACTACTACGGTCCATATATTTTGACGGTTGTTGTTTATATCTTGGTCAACCTGTGCACTGGACACACCATCCAAACTGCCGAGCACTCAATAACGGTAGCTGATAAAAAAAAAAAGAGCTGCTGCTCATGCTGATATGATTTCCATAATTTTTAAATGTCGATATATCCATGCATAAATTCAGTGGCAACTGCTTCCTTTGACATTTTTATCTCTGCCATTTCTCATAAAGCTCCACTTTAATTCTAAACTTCTCAACATTGTATCTGATCACAAGTATCACATATTATCATGACACCATTTACATGGTAAACCCAGCCTCCATGGTTTACCCAGGCTAGCATTTACACTGTTTGAGCTATGAAATGTATGTCCTCTATAAACCTGATACAGTAACCTCATAAACACAACATAATCTGAAACATTAAAATTCAGACATCATCCATACTGAGTCACTGTTGTCCACATAATCCACCCCAGGAGATGTGGCTTTTCAAAGGTTTCGTCTGAAATTCAAGACACAAATGACCAAGTGGATCTTTGTAGACTCACAGAACACCACTACTAAATTAGAGCATTTTGCCAAATTATAATGTCTTTGTCAAAACAAACTGGCATATGATTATAGATCTACTCACTCACTCACTCACTCACTCACTCACGGACGCTTAGTGAAGGGGGTGGGGCTAGAATAGGGAATAGGGATAGGTAGGCCAGAGTTGGAATTTGACGGGTGGGTAGGGGGAGTGGCTAGGGTGATGATGTGGGTGTAAGGGGCGGGGCTAGGGAATAGAGGCTGTAGCTAGGAAGGTCGTAGAGTCGTGGTTTGAGTGGCTGTAGCTAGGAAGGTCGTAGAGTCGTGGTTTGAGTGGCTGTAGCTAGGAAGGTCGTAGAGAGTCAGGGTTCAAGGGGTGAGTACGGGGAGTGCCTGGGGGGTTTATGGGTGGCGTAGGGTTAGGGGTAGGACCATTTTCCATGTTGAAGAAAACAATTTGCCGTGTTGTTGAGGTACCCCAAAAACATCGCCTAAAGTGCCATAAGGCTGAACGGTCACACCACTTGGACTTCAAGGTATTTGCACTGGTTCAATTGTAAACGCGGCATGGACAAACAAGAGGAAGGAGAGGTGCTGTTCACTGGTGTCCAATATGTACATGACCACGTACAGACAATCAAACTGTGGCTCCTTCACTTACTGCAATCGCTTCTAATTTGAACCGTTGAGATGGAGCAATGAGATACACCCATTCCCCGAAGTTTAATCAAAATCACATCAGCAACGTCCGACATATTGTGCGTAACGTACAAACAATTAAACAAACCTGGCGGCGCCCCCTTTGGGTCTATCAATGCAATGAAACAGGGGCAATGACATGCATCACACCCCCGGAGTTTAATCTAAATTCAATCAGTGGCGTCTGAGATATTGCGTGTGACAGACGGACAGATGCACGAACAGACGGCCACAGTCCCCTCGGTTTCATTAGACAATTAGAGCCAGGTTGCAACGCAAAGTTGGAGGCTGGGATGCTGTGGAAGTTTAAGATATAAAACAAGGTCACTCTCATTATACAAGGCACGTGTGTTGTGACCCCGATTCTGACTTTCATCCCTTGATGAACACCGTTTCCTCCTTGTCCTTCCATAGCAGATATTATGAGCTAGAACGCTGTAAGTCTTGGATGGGTGCCAGCAGAGACAGGCCTGGATGGGCTATGTGTTGGGAGATGGGGACACGCTCGTGCTGATGGCAAAGTCATTGTGACAGAATAAAGTTTCAAACAGATTTGCTTGTGCAGCTGGAGGAAGTACATAGAGCGCGACAATCTATTATCTAAGCAGGAAGGAGCCATTATGCCATATAGCAAACATTTCTGACGTTGAACTGCAATCAGATACGTGGATGTGGTGAGAAAACCAACCGTGAAACTATAGGAACCGTGAATTTGAGAGATTTATGGGTGAAATGTCAATAAAACGCAAGAGAAGAATCGCTAACACACACTTTGTAATGATA
This sequence comes from Poromitra crassiceps, assembly GCF_964638095.1. Taxonomy (NCBI): domain Eukaryota; kingdom Metazoa; phylum Chordata; class Actinopteri; order Beryciformes; family Melamphaidae; genus Poromitra; species Poromitra crassiceps. The sequence continues at coordinate 22,142,154 of NC_139642.1, read as the reverse complement.
GAAAAAATATTTAGCATGGTGAAGTTGCATCCAGCAACTCGATCTGGCTTGTGGTGATTTTAACTCCCAGCTTCCGATCCTTAAGACATCAGCTAACTCCATTAAAAGCACCACATTTTTAAGGAGATGCCACAATGAACTCCGTCAGCACTGTCTGAAATGGGCCCTTAGAGGTTGCACATGTTTCACATTCACTTGGAATGACTCGTTTCATTATTAGTGTCAAAAAAAGACTTGGGACAAGAGCAAATCATTTGATAGCCTACTTAAATGTCATGAAGTCCCCGCCAGCTTCCCTCCACAACATGGAGGGAACAGAGTGTGAGACAGAGTTTCAACACATGCTTGTAGATACAAATGACCACAGTCTCACATATCCACAACATCGCAGTATCAGCTTTGCCTCTATTCTATTCTATTCATCCGCTGTGGTCTGATAATGTAATTATTAGCACAAGCCATAATTGCAAATGATATAGTGAGCATAATAGCCTTATCCCTGCTGTACCTTTCCTCCGGGCCTCAGTCTTATCAAAGGTTTTGTTCGAATAATTGGCTACAAAAGTATGAAGCGCTCCCCCACTATTGCTGCAGTATTAGATCGCTAATAAGATGTAATTTACATGTACGCGCACGCACACACACACACAGACACACTCTCTCTCTCTCACACACACACGTGCACGCGCACACGCACAAAGGGGAGACACAGCCATCCATCCAGCAGCAGCCTTGCTAGCCCCATATTTCACAGGCAAATCTGCCGAGCGCGCAATAACAGTCCTGCAGTTTTGGCCGTCCCATTACTGGGATAGGCTGGTCTGGGCAATAAAGGCCTATTACCCTGCCTCTCCACTCCCCATAATAGACTACTTGCACAACTCCACTACTTCCTGAAATGAGTAGGTCATCTTGGTTTCCTGTCCTACACTATTGGATGAACTGATTAATGTCAGGTGTGCCTGACTGCTGCAGTCACAACAACAGTGATCAGGCACACCTGACATTAATCAGTTCATCCAATAGTGTAGGACAGGAAACCAAGATGCCCTACTCATTTCAGGAAGTAGTGGAGTTGTGCAAGTAGTCTATTGAGCTGCACATCTCCTGTGTCCGCCAGCCGCAAACCTCCACCAGCAGGGGGCGCCTGTGGCCGCACGCCTCCTTCCGCCTACAGCTTCTAGACGGAGCTGCTGCCTGAAGAAGTGCTGCTGGATGATGATGATGGATGCTACATTTGGTCATCCTGTTGTTAGCAATGCACCAACTGCCAGTGCACAGACATGCTGAGTCATGCTTCACAAGGCTAAACGGGGGCTTGCTTTGGTTCATGTATATGATTAAAAAATTGTTATTAATCTAATTTCTTTGATTTTTGTGTGCAGCATTGGTGATCATAAATAGATACTTTGCCTAGAGTGCTTTCCCTCTCAATACAGTTTCAAGGCCTATGTGACCATAACATGAATTGGATTCGCCATGTACACCCCCTTGTCACGTGAACAGGTAAAGTGAAGTTTAGGCAGCCAAATCAACTTTGGTTATGGTTATGGTTAGGCATTGGTGATACATATAAAATAAAATCAACTTTTGCTAAAAATGTAAACTTCACTCAAATGGGGGGGGGGGGGGGAAATCACAAATTTGGAATTGAACTCCTTTTGTGGTAGAGAAACATATTTCTCTCACTTTTCATGCACAGAACATGTATTTTGCATTTTAAGACGCTGTGTTCATTTCACGTCATTGCGTGGGATCTGCTCTCACCACGTGAACTGGAGTTGGACCAGTTGGATCTTTTCTTCCATTCAAACTTTCCAAAAGTATCCGTTTCACAAGGGCAAGGAGAACGTCACAACGTAGCAGTGAACTCACACCCAACGGTTATATCATAACGGTATTAACCACATTAGTTTACATTTGTTCACAGTTGAGTGAGGCAATCCCCCCGTTGTGTCCATTCCGTTGCTCCGTCTCACTCGCACTTAGCAGAGCAGACATCACAATGCTACCTGATTCAATTCCATTCTAATCCAGTGATAGGAACTACTTTATAGCCATTTGCTGCTTCTCTCTCTCAGCCATCCGCCTCTGTAGCCAATGGTGTTTTGATCTCCTCTGCTCGGGCCCGTATCCCCTTTCCGCATCGCCAGGACAGAGAAAGGATGTTGATCGCCGCCATGGAGCTGGCTAACTGCTGCAATGTGCCCTCTGCACAGAAACTAAATTGACTTCTCTCGCCTTCGATTGAGTTAGTGGCCAGCTCTAGTTTCCCCATCCTTCATTCACTCTCTCCCTTGCCCTCTACCTAAAGCCCCACCTCTCTCTCTCTCACACACACACACACACACACACACACACACACACACACACACACACAGTGCGTGTCATTAGCCAGAGGGTGAGTTGTGAATGTCAGTGGGTTCAAGATGATGACTCAGGCTGTCTGAAGGATACTGCTTCATATTACATTTGGTTTTGGTGTCTTACTGCCCATTGGAGTGATCATACACAACTAAATGCTTTTACTGCTCTGCCTTTCGGCGGCCCGGGTTCCTTGTGGGTTTGAGTGTTGGCTGCTGTACACCATCAGAACTAAAGTGTGCTGAAATCCACAATGTCACGCAGGAACTACCGACGACCAGTGTTGGGCAAGTTACTTTCAAAATGTAATATACTACAGTAATATTGTAAAGTAACTTATTACTTTCAAATGAAAGTAATAAGTTACTTTACAATATTACTGTCTGTGTAGAGTAACTCATTACTTATTACACTACTTTTGCATTACTTTCACCAGAATAACTGCAGTAGCAGAATGACATCGCCGCCCCGGAACAATCCAGAAAAATAATTTAAACCGCCTTGAAGTCAGTGTAAACAATCCAAAATTCTAAATCCTTTTCCTTTGTTATTGTCATCTATAGTGGTTATTTGCATAGAAACACACAGATTAGGAAATTAGTCTATCTTTATTTAATTATGTGCTTTGATTAAAACAAAATAACTCAATTTGTAACTTGAGTTACTTGACAAAGTAACTGGTAAAATATTACTGAAATCCTATAAGTAATAAGTTATATTACTGAGTTACTGCTAAAAGTAATATATTACATGTAATATGTTACTTTTGTAATGAGTTAGCCCCAACACTGCCGACGACTAGCATGACACGCGTAATACGCTGACATGTCTGTTACAGAGGGTACTGAAAGACTCCTCCTGGTACATGCATTTAATGCAGTGAGTGAATTACATGACTGCCAAGACCCTATCTAGATTTCTGTTTTGCTCTCATTATACAACCTTCTCTCCGGTAGTTTCGTGTCTCATCAACATAGTGGAGAGCACACAGCAGATGATGTGCCACAGACGGACGGGCGGTCACACTAAATATTCCTCACTTCTTCTGAGTTGGCTCCAACATGGCGATTTTGTCTGCTTTCAGACAAACATTTCACAATAAATAGTATATATATTGTATACAATAAAATAGCATATCTAAAGATATGCAGATTTTTTTGAAAACTACAGTAGGACCTGCTGATGGAGCATAGTTTGCTGCCAGGTTTCAGATGCCAACAGACGATTCAGCAATGGTCAATATATGCAGGTCCATTTGGTTCCAAAGTTGACAAGCAATACAAATGCAAACAGCCATTAACTGCTTCACACACCATTTAATACTCAAGTGCAGCTGCCTTCAGAGTCTTGAAGATGGAGTTGGCTAGAAGCAGCTCAACACATTACGTCTTCTTCCAATGTTCTTTGCCTTTTTAAGTGCTTAAAGAGCGAGTGGATCCATTGTTGTTCTACAAAAGTAGACATTTTGATGGTATAGGCATGACTCCATTTTTAGTTTCTTTGCAAGCTAATACGTAACAAAAAATGCCACCACACAACTGAAAAATGTGAAATTTAAGGAAAATGTCTGCTTCTGCAAAATGGCATCATGGAAGCAAATGTTGGTGGAATTCAATTGAATCTAACTATATCTGGTGCTCCATTTCAGTTTTTACAATAAATCGAAACCCTTTGAAAACGCATTTAACTTATAGCAATTCCTGATACACAATCTCTCCTGTCAGCAGTTTCTACTACACTGTTGGGAAGACATGACATGAAATCAGTATGTTGTAGTAAGGCTTTATCACTTCTACAATTATGATATTGAGTGCTGAGCAAAGAGGTTTAGTTTGCCTCAGCAGGGGGTTGGAGCACACAGCTCGTCAGTCAGTGAAAAGACCTTACACAGCCAGGGGATTCTCAAGTAATTACATGTAAAATGTACTGTATACAGCATTTCCAGTTTTGTCCACTGGAGGGAAACTGAGAGGGGGGTTCATTGTGATGGGGGAGGGTCGGTTTAACGACAGACATACTGAAGTCAAGAGTGCTGATTGGGTGGTAGAATGATATCATGTCTCAATTGCATGTCTCGTGTAATTTCTTTGCAGTATTTTGGTCTAACTATCACCAAAATACAAATTCTCCTACATCAGGGCTTTTCAAAGTGTGGGAGAGTGAGCCTCCCCTCAGAGAACATAATAGACAGACCCCCCCCCCCCCCCCCCCCCATAGAGACAGACACATTTTTTCAAAATGTCTATGGAGAAAATGAATGGGAAACTCACTTCCGGGGCAAGAGATGTCATGTCACTGCTCAGCTCTATAAGCCTACTGTGTGTGCGTGTGTGTGAGTGTGTGTGTGTGTGTGTGCACGCGTGCGTGTAAAAATATGAAAACGAAATGAGTATATACTGAGAGCTCCAAATGACCCTGAGCGACTCAGATACCAAGTCTAGTAGTTGTGATTTTGGGGAAGAAAAATAAATTACAATGCATAATTGAGCATTAAGAGTGAATAAACCAAAGTCAGATGCCAGAAAGTTACTTAAAAAAAAAATATATAATATAAGATGAAACATTCAAATAGAATATGTAATTATAAATGCATTTAAATAAGTTAATGTGTCAACAAATAGCCTATGGCTTGATTTCTATCTATCGAGTTATGGGCCCAACACTGTTCTGTTTAGCAGAAGTCTAACTGGAAATTAGCCAGCTAGGCAGGGGGGAAGTGTCTGGTGCAACACATTGAAAACTGTGGAATACAGAGTGGAATACAGTTATCTGGTCGCAATAGGTTTAATCAGCATTGTGGGAACTTGCTTGCCAATGGCTTGAATATATAACAGGTGTTCATTTATAGCCTATGTAAAAGTTATGCACTAGCTTTAAGCTAAGGTAAGCGAGTCCAAATCTGATCTTGTCATTCTCAAATGCAAAGATAAAGAATAAAAAACACATAGGGAATCATTCAGGAATAATAGCATAGATCTAATTTCTTTCCAAATGTGATAAAGTCTGCTCCAAATTATTATTATTACTAAATGCCAGTCAAAAATATGTTTTTCTTCTTGTTCCTTCAGTTGGATGTTTGAGATTGGCGATGTGTAGAATGATGTACTGTATGTGCCACTAGAAGACTGTTTTCACATTTGTCTGCTGAAAGTGCAAAGTTTATCTGTGCTCAATGAAAATTCTATTTTCTACAAGCATGATTTTTGACATCACAAATCGTTTGGAAGCCAACCCCTGCACAATATCCAACGTACACAGGAAACTTGAAGCCTCCAGTGCACATACACTGAGAATGGACTTTGCAGTGAAGTAGGAGACATCTTGTGTCCAGCAGGAAAACGTTTGAAATTAAATATATTTGCATATGCATAGATAGACTGGAATATTTAATGGGGGAGAAGGAGTAGATGTAGATTCTAACAAGATAATTGACCTTTTTGTGGAAAAAACAAACACATCAGACACAAATTATTATCCAAAGTATACAAAGTTATACATCTTAAAACATGACTTCAGGCCTTAGGGGGACTTTAACTATTTCTCTGAAAACCACCCATCAATGAGACGAGTTAGATACTCAAAAATTAGCAGGACTGTTAAATTTGACTTCATCTGGGGAGGAGGGGGGGGGGGTTATTGGGTTACTGTCATGCTGAATGTTGGTCATCCTCATTGCTCCACTTAACGCCCCAGAAATCCAGTCAATCTAGCCTCAATTGAAAGTGTTGGTGGAGAGTGATAGCAAGATGCAGGGGCGTTGGTTGAGTGAATTGAGCCCCTGACCCAAAACAGAAAGACAAGACAAACACACAAACACTAGAGCTGCAACGACTGATTGGCTAATCCATTTGTCAACTATTCAATTAATCGCCAACTATTTTGATAATTGATTAATCGTTTGAGTACTATTTTTTAATGACCTGATTCCAGCTTAATAAATAGGCTATGTTCTGTTTTCTTTAGGCTACTCCACAGTAAACTGAATTTATTTGGGTTGTGGACAAAACAAGACATTTTGAGGAGTATCTTGTGCTTTGCGATCGACATTTTTCATCAGTTTCTGGCATTTTAATGCATTTTATAGGCTACACCACACCAAACAACTAATCGATTAATCGAGAAAATAATCGTCAGTTAAATCGACAATAAAACAATCGTTAACTGAGCCCTAAACGCACACTTACCATAATAGAATAGACCAGCGCGACGATGCTGACGGGCCAGACGGGGCAGAAGCAGGAGATGATGACCAGGATGAGGTAGTCCCGGGGCTTGGGGGTCTCCTGCACGCCCCCCACGTTCCCGGTGGAGGAGCGGCTCAGACTGACCCGGGACGGGGAGAGGGGAGCGGCGGCCAGGTGCCCGGCGGAGCCCGACCTCAGCGGGCCGCCGTGGCCATTCTGGTCGGCCTCCAGGTTCTTGTCACTCCCTACGTTGACGGTGAAGGAGGTGGACATCTTCATGCCGTTGGGGCCAGGCTCAGTGGTCACCGCCAGAAGTTTCTCCGTCTCCTGGGACTCGGCGCCGGGCTGTGTGCCTCCTCCGCCCTCGCCCAAGTTGGACTTCTCGAACTCGGCGTCCGTGTTGATGGCCATGCTCAAGTGTCAAAAAGACAAATTACAAATCAGATGGGGGAATTCTCTTGACTCGAGTTTAGAATCGGTTACAGACCAAGAGGCTCTACTTTTCCATAGCCCTATGAAACTTCTTTCACCTATTCTTTCAAACTGTGACCAGCTTTGATTGAATAACCACGGCACCAGATCTATGGAGGATTAATAAAAAAGGAATCAATTGGAAAGTGATGTGCCTTGAAAGCTCGGGGCGTAATCGATCAACCCCGAAAAATCACCAGAGAGGAGACAAAAGCAATAGATATGCAAATCATTCTTCCTCTAGAATTGAAATTTCCTTCAGCACGCATCCGCACTTTGATTCATTCCCAAAGGGGCTCAGGTGAAAATCTGCCCTCCTCTCTATCCATCCAAGGAGGAACAAATCAGTCAGAGGAGCTCCTGTCTCTGCCTATCTCTCCCACCGCCTTGCACCATTCTCACCACTTTCCTATATTCCTATGAAGTAAACGCCTTGCTTTTCCCCTCAAAATCAGCCAAGAAGGAGAACTAAATGTCTGAGCGTCTCTCTCTCTCAAAGCGGAAAGCAAACGAGAACGAGTTGCTGCTTCTCTCCTCCCCGCCTGCCTCAGGGCTCTTCTGCACGGCACGCTGCAGCAACACGGCAGCTGTCCTCAACTTGGGACCAGTGTCAAGCTAACCAGAATAAAACGTAGCACCTCCGGTCAGGTTTATCAAAATAAAAGCGTAATCATTTTATCTTCTTCTTCATCCCAGACTAGGGGCAATTATAACATTTTCCCCTCATAACTCACAGATGACCTCAAATACAGCAGTCGTCCTTTGATATAAGAAACATAATATATAATGATGTGCACTAATCAATAATACAATTGATAGGCTATATTTTTACTGAGAAGAACAAAACTATATCCTAATATTGAATTTGGTCAAGGAGTCATAAGGGGCAATTGTAACATGGCTGGGGGCATAATGTATATTATCATATTAACCCATTGTATCTCAAATAAAAGTACTCCTCAAAGCAAAGTAATCATATTACTAGGAGTATATATTAATGCTACTTAAGATTGTTTTTTTTTAATTATATGAATTCTATTAGGCATTGTATACAATCAAAGCAAAATTCAATTTTTTTTCATATTTATATTTTTGCTATTTTAAATTAGTTAGAAAATATATTTCACTTGTCTCAGGAGAGACTATAGAGACCGTTTCACTCTGGCCAAAACTAAAACATAAAAATGTTGAAAACTTTCATTTTTGGTCTGAGTGAAATGTTATGTGGTCTCCCCTCCTGATTGTAAATATAGCTAATCGCTTGGTTTGACCAAGTAAAACTATTTTTATAAGCATTTTACGAAATGTAGATGGAAAAATAAATGGCGGATGAAATCCCTTGGTTCGTATGCCAAACCCCAAAGAAGGCGTGATTTTGGCAGTTTTCCTGAGCTGCGGTGCCTAGTTATGGTTGCTAATGTAGGATTGGACAGTGGCTGTTATAGGGAGGAGCTTAGCAAACGGGCAGTTGCTCCCTGTTACAATTGCCCCTGGTCTCCCCTATTATCCTATACTAAATAGGTGGACGGGCGGGCGGTGTCAGTCATGATTTGCATCACATTTTGTGCCACGAAAGTGATATCAGGCCGCAGGCCCGATGTCACTTTCGTGATGTCAGCAGACAGTGCCCCTATCATTGATAGTATACAGCCCACAGCCCCCACAGACAGACAGTCCAGCACCCCCCACACCCACACACCCCCGCCAACCCGACATGCACACAGACACCCCCCGCCCCATCCCCCACACAAACACAGACACCCGCCACATCGATATTGGTACCGAAACAGATATAAAACCTTACAAACACAACAACAACAACACAAGGGACCAAAGTCCCACCAAACTAGATTTGAAGGCTGCGTAGCGGCCTGATAATCTAGTATCAAATCTAGTAATCTAGTATCAAAGTGAAATGTCTAATGAGAAAATATATATAAAAGTATAGTTTCTTGTCATTTAGCAAAAAATTAAGTAATTTCAGACTATATGCCATATAGTATGGAGTTGTCAAAAGTAGGCCTACAGAAGGAAAGGCTCAGTCCCAATTTCACTTTGAGTCCCTACAATGTTTCTTTCCTTCTCATTTTATTTTCATTCCATTCTCCTATTTTATTTCATTGTCATTGTCATTGCTTATCATTTTAACCGTTTAGTTCAACTACTTTGCCTTAGAACTCCCATTATCTTTACTATCTAATTTGCATATAGTTTCACTTCATATTTAAATATCTAGTGCTTTGATGATTACAGTATTGTTCTGGACAATCCAATGCATAGGCTAAAAAAATAAGGAGAAAAGAGGGAAAAAAAGGCACCAGCTGCTTTTATTTTGAAGGCAAAATTGTCTTACTTCCTGTGCTCTATTGGCTATCTGAGGCTGGCTTGACTCATCCCAACTTGGAGCAGGGCAGTGCGGTGCGGAGCCCCCTCCCCATCCCTCCTCCCCCCTCCTCTTCTCAACATCAGCACCAGTGGTTTATGGAATTCAGCCAGCGGCGGCCGGATTGTGCTGCTATGCAGAATTTCTTTGCGCCCCGTGTTGTTGCTCAGGGCAAGGTCTCCCGTGCCACAGCCATAGGCCTACCTCATAAATTCACTCTGAAAAATCGATTGTCTAAACAGCAGTCAGGGAAATCCGGTTTGTGTAGATTTAGAGAAATGTTTTATTACATACACAACAGGAGTAGCCAAGAGGGAGAATGCGTCTATCTAAAATAAGATTTGTATTAGAACGTGGATTCCTGCTGTTTTTTCAATTGGTGTAGCCTATATTTGACTGCTTTCCCCAAATATGTCAAACAGTAAATGCATAGTCCCATTTACCTCCTCCTCATCGACCTCTCATAAACACAAACATCATCAGACAGTTGCCGCCACAGTCATCTTTAGTCTCATTGCTACTTGCTTCACATCAGACAAATAGCCTACAGCATCCAGAGCCGCATTGGTAATGTGCTTGTAATGGTCCTGGTGCTGGTCCTCTTAACGAATCATGGTTTTATCTTTGATCCACTTTTATTGATTTTTCTAATTAGATCATTAGATTGGTGCATTCACGTTCAACCTAATGTACTGTACAGACGATCATCTCATTACCCCCAAGCTATTGTAATCTCGCTTGCCAGACTATCAAGAGTCTGACTCCTCCTCCTGCTTCCAGTCAGCCAGACTACCCCCAGGCTCCTGGTACCCCACACTGTGGCCTGATGTAATGATGGAGTAGTATGGAGAGTGATGAATGGGGATTCCCTGAATGAACCTGAGCTCTCACTGTGCTACAATACCATTGATCTCATCTTTCATCCCTAACGCAGCACATTTGCAAAAACGTTCCTCAGTGCACTTTTTACTAGTCAGGGGGTTCCAGAAACTCAGAGGTATAACTCATCTCTCACCCCTCTTATTAAAACTCTCATTTGCTCTCTCTCTCCTTCACTTTCTTTCTCTCTCCACCTTGCTTTTGACACACATTAATCAATCCCCCCCAAACCCATATCTCTTTGGCTGGACCCAGCGGTGCCGAGCCCTACAAATGTGAATGTACTGAGTGATGAAGTCCCACGATTGGTTGGCCGTGGCACTGGGGCATAGCTACTTCTCATCCAATCACAAGGCTTTAAAACGTCCTAAATGGCCGACATTATTGTCTTTCAGAGGCTGTAATGTGCTCATTTTTAGAGATAGAATGAGGCTCCTGCTATCATATGAAACTAGAAGATCTAAGGCATGCATTGGTGCCAACCCTGTCATGTTCACTTGTCGGGAAGGGGGCTAAATAATGCTCTAGATTTTGGCTAGATTTTGGCGAGGCAAAAAAGTAGCATGGCCATTTTCAAAGGGGTCCCTCGACCTCTGACCTCAAGATATCTGAATGTGAATGGGTTGTAACGGTACCCACGATTCTCCCCTTTGCAGTCATGCACACTTTATACTAATCCTATGCAGTTTTGCAAAAACTATGCAATTTGTGTTGCATGCAGTATAAATGTGTTATTTGCACCTATTCAATTTGAATATTTTTGCATACTGGGGTCCCTAAACAGTTTTGGAATTGCCTGAATTAGGTATGACTGGAAAGTTGATACTGTTGTTATTAGAAAGGAGAAATTATGTTATCATGCTGCCATGCTACTGTAGCATTACTTATGTCAGCATGCATTTTGAGCTGAGCTAAGCTGTTTGAATCCTCTGCCCACAAGGCTTGGTCAGTGTCAAAAGTGTGGTTTTGCTAGGTGTCAAAAGGGCATAAGTGCAATTATTACACCCTTTTGACAGCAAACAAAACAAACTTTTAATGACTTTGCGGTACACTAACAAATGATTTCCCTCCCTGACCCTTTGAACAAATGGAATGAGCTGCCATGTTACCTAAAGAGCAGCTGGATCATGTGTCCCAGGACACATGACTTGATTGATGTGTCCTGGCTGGGACACATTCAAAGAACTGTAAACGGCCTGCAAAACTCTCCTAACCTTATAGAATAACATTTGAATCTAAGCCCAAGTATTTAATGGGAATATTACCATATTTATATTAATCTAATATTGACCTAGAATATGAATTAGAATATAGGATAGTAGAAATTATGTTATCATGCTGCAATGTTAGCATTACTTATGTCAGCATGCACAAAGAGCTGACCTAAGGGCTGTTAGGATCCTCCAGTTTACCCACAAGGCTTGGTCAGTGTCAAAAGTGGGGTTTTGCTACAGTAGGTGTCAAAATGGCGTACATGCAGTTACACCCTTTTGACAGCAAACAAGCCCTACTTTTACTGTCTTTGCAGTGAGCTATACAATGATTTTAGATAGGTATACAATCATTTCTTTATTTTACTCCTGCTTATATACATATTCTTGGCGGACATTTTACATCACACTCATTGTATATAATGCAAGTAGCAGTTAACTTGCTTTATATACCTTTGATCGCAGTTCTTGTTTGTTTTAGCTTGTATGCATACATTTTCTTTTCCTTTGAAAGCACATTAAGAAGTATACCAGAGTCAAATTCCCTGTATGTCTACATACTTGGCCAATAAAGCTGATTCTGATAATGTCAATTATTAGTATGGCCCATCCACTTTTATTCAGGCCCACCTGCAATTTCATTACTGGCTACGCCCCTGCGTGGCACATGAGACATGTGATGTAAGACTGTTTGGTTTGCACCAGTTGGCACATGCCTGAGCAGTACAGTAGTCTGATAGCAAAGATGCTCTCTCTGCTGATAACTACTCAGCCATGGATCTATTCAACTAATGCCCTTTTCAGACATGCATTGAACTCCTGCAGATATTCAGACATTACCCAGATGATGTGAACACAATTCTCCGGTGTGTGAGCGCAGCACCGCAAACCAATTTTAACCGTTTCTTTTCCTCACGGTCTGCCCGTCTTGTGAAAAATGCAAAAAGGAGCCGATATTATATTCGAGTGACGACGTTTGTGTGGAAAAAATAAATTGAAATCGGGTCAGATGCCTTGGGGCCAGCGGTGGCCCAACGGTTAGAGAAGCGAGCTTGTGACGGAAGGCCGTCAGTTCAATCCCAGAGACCGGCAGGATAAATCTGGGTGGGGAAAGTGTAAAGGCAGCGCTTGCCCCTCCCTCATTAACACCACTGAGGTGCCCTTGAGCAAGGCCCTCAACCCCAACCGCTCCAGTGGAGCTGCTCAGTGGACAGCACAACAGCCTGTGGTTGTACTGGTCAGCTTCCAGGTGTGAATGTGAACAGAGCATTGCTCTCAGTGAGACTCCCCTGAATAAAGGTTCAATGCTACTTGTCAACCTGGCTGTAAAATTGCCTTTTGCAGCATTTCATAGTGATCACTTGTTTAATGCACACACATTTTGAAAGAGTAGTACCTGTAGGAGCGGGAGGATCATTCAGGGCAGCTCCCCTCTTCAGTCCATATCTTCAGTTAGCCTCTTTCATCTATCAACAACTTGGAGGGGGTGGATGGGGGGGGGTGGGGTTGGGGCACTCAGGATTGGAACACAACACTGCAAAATATTAGAGGGGTTCCAGTAAAGTTCAGATGATAAACCTGACAAAAGATGAAGACACTTTTCACTAAGTGGCACTAAGGCATTTTACAAGAAACCGCTCGTCTGCAAACTCCCCCCCCCCTACTTCCAGTGTGTCTTTGTGAGCGAGGAGACATCAAGACAGAGGGAATGAGGACAACTCACCAAATGTCTCACCCTTCAGTCCAGTGAAGTGAGGACATTTTATTTTAAGAACTTGATTCCAGGCGTGTCACAGCCTCAAGCTGCGAGGCAGAAACACACACAGAGCTGCCCGGCTTCTCTCAGTCGTACGACCCAAAAAGCACGGCGTTCATCTGATGACTCTCGTCTGGATCACTCCCATCTCGCACGGACTCACACCTTCAAAACGATCTACAACAGACCAGGTCACTTCGATTCTAAAGGTAAAATGTATGGAACGCCTGGAGTAACTTGTGTTATTGTCGTATCGGTGACTACACATTGCTCTACTTAATGTGTGTGTGTGTGTGAGAGAGACGTGTGTATATATATTATATATATATATATATTTATTTATTTTTTCCCTTTCACCCCTTTTGTGACAGGGAAACAAAAAAAAGTTGTGCACAATTGTGCATTAACCCTCCGTGCAGTGCAACACGTCTAGAGGTTACCATATCTTCTTCATAATGACGCATCGTTGTCTGTCTGAAATTACAAGGCCCAATAGATATTTCAAGAGTTGAATTTATATATTTTGAAAAATAAAACATTTTAAGTGTTGAGTATCTAGTGTCACACACCTTTGTACATAATGAATATGAATAATTTATTAATGCACATTTTACAGCCCATGATGAACCGTCCACCCCACTTCAAAAAAGGACCATTCAACTAAAAATCTTTTCCACCTCAGAAAAGGACAACATTCTGCATCTGAGTCCTCGTCTCTTCAAACCGTCCTCGGCACAAAGTCTTTCTCCAAGCCAGTTATCTATAGAATTCGTTAAAATGTAGTCCTATTAGTACTTTTGGTCTTCATTCCCTTATTGGCAGAACAGCACACAACCACCAGCCCGCACCTGTCCCACCGCTAAATACAAAATCCGTACAGCAGTTTGTGTTGGCTGATGCTGGTCCTGTCCTAGAATTGGACCAATCAAATGTCCTTCTGCTGAGCAGCCTCCAGGATCCTCCAATCACTGAGCTCCGTCTCCTGGGGGGTTCCCATGCTTTAGGGAGCAGAACAATCCTGCCCCCTTTAAAAAGCGTTTGGTCCCCAGGCCAGTCTATCAGTGGAAAGCATAGAGCAGCAGGAGAATGGTGCACATGCCGATGACTCCGCCCAGGATGAGCGAGTCCCGCCTCTTGCGCAGGTTGATTCGCTGGATGAGGTTGTTGATGGCTGGGAAACGGTCTAGGAGAGGAAGGAGTTAAGGGAGATCGAAGCAGTTTCAAGTTGCATTGGATTATAAGCCCTCAAGCAGAACTCAATTAAACATAACATCTGTCCTTTAATTAACTTTGTGTGACCCACAACCATCAAATAGTGGCGTTTTTGGACTCCTGAGTACAAGGTGAAAGAAAAGCGCACGCACACGCGCACGCGCACGCGCACACACACACACACACACACACACACACACACACACACACACACACACACACACACACACACACACACACACACACACACACACACACACACACACACACACACACACACACACACAATCTACTGAACTCAATTAAAGCAACTTTATTGAAAACAATTCGGTACCAGGACCTTCACCGGGCTATTTTTGCAGAACTGGGAGGGAGAACCGCGAAATATTGTTTTTCTTTAATGATCTACAACCACCAATCTTTGCTTTGATTGATTACTTTCCTTATTTGGCTCAGCCAGCATATTGCAGGTCAGGCGATCGATAGAAGATATGACCAGCTCATCAACGTAACGGATGTTTCCCAATTCCTCAATCCACCTGTTGCAGCCTTTGATTTGGAAGTTCTTGGCTCAGTTGGGCTCCAGCTCTGCTCATCACTCAAGAAAGTTGTGGGACAAAAGCAGCTAGCACTGGGCACAACTAGTCTTGTAATAATAATAACTTTTTTGTTTTGTACTTCAATTGGTTTTTTTTTCCTTCCTTATTTCTCTCTCCCATCTTCTCCTCAAATGACCCTTTTCTCAGCAGCCGTTTTGTGTCTCAAGGCAGGGTAAACACAGGTGTAACCAATAACATTGATGATGGCTTCCAACTTCTGTCCCATTTCGGTGTTCCAGTGCTGGGGCCCTCGTTAATGTTATTGGTTACACCACATACCTGTGTTTACCCTGCCTTGAGACACAAAATGGCTGCGGCGAAAAGGGTCCGTTGTACTTGGCCAATTCCCCCCCCTGCTGTCCCGGTCATTGCTCCACCCCCCTGCGTCGCACATGCTTCCTCTGATACATGTGTAATCGCCAGCAGCTTCACCTGGCAGCGAGGACTTTCACTGGCAGGATGCAGTACGTGGGAGGATCCGCTATTGCCCCCCCGCTCCACCCCCCCTTGTGGACTTCAGTCGTACTTACCGTGAAATTACAGTATATAAGCCGCATAGACAGGCCTTTATTTCTATAGACTGTTTTCACGGAGTTGTCAGTCCTGCTCTGCTTCTTTCTTTTCTTCACCTCTGTCCATAGCAAACACTGCAACAGGAAGTGAGCTGGGGTTCAATTTAGAACGTTTTTGTTGTCAAGTTGAAACCATCTTTATAGGCTATGCACACATTCAAATACAGAAATATTTCTAAATAAGGGAGTAGTGGACTATGGCTAAATTGGGTATTTCTTACATCGCACCACAAAGTCCGCGAGCCTGCGAGTCCGCACATTTGGATTGATCCCAGACCCCACCGGCTTCCCATCCCACCCGCAGACACGGCCAATTGTGTCTGTAGGAACGTCTGACCAAGCCGGAGGCACCGCTGACGGGAATTGAACCCGGGTCTCTGCGGTGGTGAGTGAGTGCTTTTACTTCTACACTACCCAGATGCCCTGAACCCACTTGCTTTCTGAAGGACACGCAGATATTCCATTCCATCAATCAATCAGCTTTCCTTCAAGAATCAATGCATGTTGTCTCTCATTGGTGTTTGTGCTGGGCGGGCAGTGGGCACGCCCCCCACCCCCACACACACACACACACACACACACAAACACACACACACACACACACACACATTAAAAAGGATACTGGCCAGTGTGTTGACCCTGCTCTGTATGGACTTCAGTATGCCCCTTTGGGAGGTCATGTTCTCCTTGGTCGCCATGGCAATACTGGAGAGAGACAGAGAGGAACCAAAATACAACACATCAAATACAAATAAGACATATCTTGGTTGCACTTATTAGGACTGTGAAGTGCTGTGACTGTACACGTTTCACAGCATGGGGCTGGATGGCATGTGATGTGATGTGATGTGATGTGATGTGATGTGGGGGAAAAGCACATATTTCTGCTGTGGAAAGAAGGAAGGAGGAGTATGATGGAGATGCTATCAGCTGCTACTCGGTCTACTTGCACACGGCCAACACAAGAGCAACACACGGCCCTGCTCCAGAACAGTGCTTAAGCTTTACTAATATAATAGCTGTGCGCTCCGTGGCGCGGCACAATTGCTCGACTGAGCATGCTCAGAATGGTGCATATGAGAGAGAGAGAGAGAGAGAGAGGGAGTGAGAGAGAGAGACATTAATAGGAAGGGAGAGAGCGTTATATCAAAACACACACACAAGCCCCACACATGTACTGTAGCGTTGTGTGTGTGTCTCTTTCAGCAGCCTGCGGGGGGCAGGCTGAGAAGAGGTTGGGGCAGGGTTGGGTGAGATTGAGAAGCTCGCGCTGTGCTACAGTAGTAATACGCAATTCATTCCCACCAGGGATATTTGGGGGAAAAGGGCACCCACTATTAACATGAAAATTAGGTAAGCTTTTGGAGGTGAGACAAATGTGTAACGGAAAAATAACGTTTCTACGCATAATTACACATATGCTGCCAAACTACATAGTGTTGATTTAAGCCAGATGTACAAAATATTGATATATTTATTTGATCATTGTTACTAGTCGTTTCTCTCCGTCCTGTACAATGCAAGAAAAAACTATATGCTGCAATAACAACAAAAAACAAGTGTTTAATGCGTGACCACCCATTTGATAAATCGGGCTAAATATTGCTTTTTTCCCTCACGTACACTGAACATCGCAGAACACAGTATTTTGAAGGTGCACATTATGAAATGCACTTTGCAGGTTTGCGATGCTCATTTCTCGAGGCAAAGCTATGAGTAACTATGGGAATATAGACTATTGAAAGAGTGTCACTGCCAACAACTGCCACAGAGATTCATTCTTGGGCGAAACAGTCGGTCACCTACAGGCGAACATTCTCCTTCAACTTTGTGTGTGTAGAAAGTGTGTCTGCGCTGCGAGTTAGTTGGTGTTGCAGAAGGAGGGTATAGAGTTGCTGTGATACTGTCTTCAAACTTTGGCCTCAGCATCTTTGAGGGCAGGAGAGGCAGGAGAGTGCACCTGGCCAGTTGGCAGAGATAACTTCAGCCTCCACGCCGGCCTTCAGCGGCATCTGTTACCCTGCTAATCAATAGCAACTACTGAGGCTGCTTCTCAGCCCTTCACTTCTACACTGGAGTCTGCATGAGTGCTACAGTAGAAGAACCGCAGAGTGTCCGCAAATTAGCTTCTATTCAGATATCGCCACAATTAGTAACAAGACAAAATTAAAGACATATAGAAGTCTTTTTTGTGGCAAATTGCGGGATTGAGGGGGCCAGTTAAATCCACTAGGGGTGCAACGGACCACAAAACAAATTATCTTGTGATCTATTTAAATTATGACAACTTGAGAGGCATGCCCAGTTTCTCAGTTCCATGTTACTGACAATGCCCGAAGTCACAGCCTATGGGATTTCACTCGGTTGGGCGATGTCTACCGGGAAATAAATAAATAAATAAAAAATAATAAAATCCAGGACACAAAAGTTGCGCGTTCGTTCTCTGGCAACTACTGTGGCAGCTGTGGCGGTGACGGCTGTGTGGCAACTTGAGTATCAGACACAGCAGCCCCTAGCTTCGCTCATAATGGAGCTACTTCATCAAAACAAACATGTACTCAAACATGTCCTGGGTTGAAAATAGGAAAGAATGTGTAGTTTCTTCTTTATCGACATTTCATTCATAACACAACCTCTCAGCACCGCACGCTTCAGAGTAAACCGCTTCTCATTTGAATGTGCGTTTGTTTGTCGCCCAGCAGCGCGTCCCGGTTATGTGAAGTTACTTTTCCGTGTTTAAGCACCGTGATTGGCCCAAAGGTCTAAGCACCACCCAGCTGGCAAACTAGAGGCCACGAAGTGACACCACCTTATGTGACTTGACTGTGCATGACCCATAAATGACCTACCCTAGGCTGCGCCGTGGAGAGAGAGAGAGAGAGAGAGGGGAACGAAGCATTCGAATACTAATTTGGGCGTCGAAGCACCATCAGGATGTTGCGATGTAGAGAGGGCTCAGTGGTCGATGCCATCGTCCATCGTTGATGGACGATGGCATCGACCCAACCCTACATGTAGGCGAAAGTGACGGCTTTTTAATCAGTCGCTCTAACCCTAATGCAATCATTGTGCTTCAGAGTAAAACACAGCACACGTGCGTCTTGTCTGTATCTTCACTGCAACTCAGCATCAAGCATTTATGGAATTACAGTATTTCTTTACAAAGTTACGTACAGCGGCAGTGGTCATTTCTGTAGCTCAGGCCAACTAGAAAAGTAAAGAAAATGACATATCTACGTCAACAACAAATAGACCAGGCCAGCACATCCGGGTAATTTGCAAAACATGAAGGCCGCGCCCCTTTTTAGGGGACAACACAAACCACTCGCGTTGACTTCAATGTAAAATAGCAGTACCCAAAAAATCTATAGAAAAATAACAATTAATTTTGTTTATAAAATGACCCAAAGACACCATGACATGACAATATATTTCAACTCGGCCGGCCATGGAATGCGATACATCGACACGAGGTACTTGCCTTATATGAACGCTGTATCCAGTTTCCACCAGGTTACATGCATCGTCCACATTGACAGTGTCACCCTATTAAAACATATCTATCGCAGACCCGTTTTTTGTTTTTATTGTTAGTGAAACTATAACAACACAGCAACTCTTCAGCATATCTCTATCTAATTAAACCGTTTTAAATAGTTTGTTTGAAGTGGTTTCAGCTTCTTGTACTGTCTTTTACTATGGTGTTTCCCCTAAAAAGGGGCACGGCCTTGGCGCTGGACGTTTGAAGACGCGGCGCAGTTCTGGTCTATAGTTTGTGTGTGTGTGTGTGTGTGTTTGTGTGTCTGGCTTGTTGTTGTGGCTACACACTAAGGTCTGAGCCAGCTGACAAGCCAGAGGAGGAGGAGAGACTCCTCTAGGCGCAGTGTGACTGGTCCCCATAGGAAAGCACAGGCAGGGAAAAACAAGATAAAAGGATCACCATGATTGTTTACCTACTGGGCTGGCAACAAGCCTAGAGACCAGTCAGCCAATCAGTCACTCTGTGTGTGTGTGTGTGTGTGTGTGTGTGTGTGTGTGTGTGTGTGTGTGTGTGTGTGTGTGAGAACCTGTGCACATTGTGCATGGGTTTGGAATAGGGATGGGAATTTCATACATTTTCCTTAAGCGTTAATCACGCACCTTAACGATCAATTAATCGATCAATCATTAACATTGTTTCTCTACCCAAAGATGCAATAGTTTGCTGGGGGGGGGGGGGGGGGGGGGGGGCAATGTTCCACTTTCACATTAGCTGGAGTTGTATTTGAGAAGGGCATCACAATATTGACATTGAGCATTTTGGTCTTTTAGTGTGTGATGCTCCCACACTGGACTGCGTTTGTCTAGCGCCATCTGAGCTTTGTTTTGTTTCCTCCTACTTCCTCACGTGCCCACTCCTGTTGCATGCACCAGCAGTTTGGGTGAGGTACACCCTCTGCTGGACTGGTATCAAAGTTAACACAGTGTGAGAGCTCTGGAGATTGAAGTGACACAATGTAACAAAACATGTTGTCGGTCAAAACAGTTAATTAATTTTAAATCGGTTACATCCTTAACGGCAGTTAATTGACTAGCGGTTAATCGTTAACATCCCTAGTTTGGAGTGACGTTGTAGGACGGGTGTGGCCAAAGTACAGTGTATGGCCCCGCAGACCAACTGCAACCCGTTTTTAAGTGGCCCGCAACGACAAAGATAAAGTGCATCATGCATAATATCGATACATTGACCATACTGAATTTTGGTGAAATTATCTCTGTCTTAACCTCTTGACACAGAAACAAATAGTTCACCATTTCTGCATGTTGTGACTGTTTTAACTAGTAGCCTACAGAGAGGTGTGGAGGACTGTTGGGAGATTGCCATGTCCCTTAACCTGTTCTCCAGCCCTTTATTTTGCCCTGTTTTTTTTTATTTGCACTGAATTTTGGTAGGAACCAGTGGGCATTTCAGTCTGCCTATTTTTGATGCCAATGCGGAAATTGCATTATTTCCAAATGGCCAGTGGGGGTCGCAGCTTGTGTAGCACTCCCAGGAACATCACCATTCAACTATATGGGAAACGAGACAACTTCTCTCTCGGTCTATGTATTAAATAAACACTTTCCAAATTAGTGTATGGTCTGAAAAAACAATTTCAAGTCTTTTTCATGCTCTAACGCGCTCCGTTTTCCAAATGATAGCCCAATTTCGAGGAAAATTGACGACAAACATCGGATAAAAAGAACAGTAATACTTCCGACCGGTAGAGGCAGCAATGTGCCGCAAGGCATCAGGTAGCAAATATAGTTGAGCAAATTATCAGAAAATAGCGTTACTTTATGATATTTTAATAATGTTAGTAGACACACGTAACTATATAGATACCATACATCTAACGTCCATAACATGGCGGACCATTTAACGTTATTTATACCGTTAGATAAAGCCTTAAGCCTTCTCTGTATTCAGACCATTGGATTCAGCACAGAAACCGGAGTACGATAAGGTTTTAAATAGAGTCACGTTATAAACAACTAACCAACGCTGGGGGTCCGTATGGAAACAGTGTTTCTCGAAATGATTAAAAGTTAAATCAATTTGGTCATTCAGTGCCATTTTACTGCAATGTAAAGTAAGTAGCGTTAGCGGCTACATTAGCCACAGTAGCTGACTACCCATAATGCATTACGGCGATAAGCGAGACAGAGCAAATTCGGAAACTCCCCCGGCAGCCGCCCCCTCTCCTCGTACTTCCGTGTAGCATTAATCCATTCAACCAATCAAACGAAATCAAACAATATCCGGAAGTGAGCTTCATTTTGCTGTGTCAAAGTCAATGAGCTATGTTGGTCCATTATATATAGGTCAATGGTAGGAACGCACAAAAAGGTGTGGACCAAAGCAACTCAGCAGGCAACTATAATAACAAAGCGAAAAAATTAGCTGCTTAGAGTTTAAAGATAAATACATTTAATAAGAAGTAATTTGTACCTGCGTACTTCACAGTTAACAAACAGTGTACATCTTCACATAGTTGATACGGGCAACATTCACTGAATTTTGGTGAAATTATCTGTCTAGTCTTGGCACAGAAATCAATAATTGAAAAGAAAATTCGAAAAGATACAGAAATACCCATTATAATAGGTGTGGGTGAGCACAATAAACTGCTGTCAACATTAAAACTGTTCAGTACTGTCGTGTAGTTATTTTTGATAGAAAATTAATTTTCACAGGTGGTTTTCTGGTCTAAAAACACAGTTTTTCTTTTCAGTGTAACTGGTTGAAAACTGTTATGCTCAATATTGTTTGGCCGGCGACTCCTCATATCTTTCTGTATGTGGCACACGACCAAAAAAGTTTGGCCAGTCTTCTGTGTTTTGTCAGAAGAGGACTGCAGTGTGTGTGTGTGTGTGTGTGTGTGTGTGTGTGTGCGTGCGCGTGTGTGTGTGTGTCATCATGGCATCTCCTGCAGGTGGAAGTTGCTGAGGAGACAGTCAGCAGCCCAGGTCAGGAGCTCTGCTGTGGATCAGGTTCTCCACAGTCAGAAAGAAACACAATGCTGACTCCAACCTCCTAGACCAGCCTGCAGCTCCATGGGACTCCATGGCACAGCTAAAGGATATGGCTTCCTTTCACACTCTGTGTGTGTTCTGTTCAATAATAATGTGCACGAATAACCCGCCCTCCTATTTGTCTCTGGGGGACAGGAGAGAGAAGAAACAATGAGGTGGTCAAGCCTCATTTAGCTGCCGTTGATTTTTCGGGCTCCTGTTTTTACGCGGTGGGCGTCGCCATCTTGATTTTTCGTCAGCAGAGTGGGAGGGAATGGGTTGAGTCCTTGCACAGCTCATGCGAGATGGACCATGGGGGTTTCCCAGAGCCGCAGCTCCACCTGCTATTTGTCCGTGATTGGCAAGCTGTGCGATCACTGGACAGGCGACCTGTCAATCATCCCCTTTTCTATCATCTATTTTACTCCAAACAGGTGAGTTATATAAGAAACGACCCCCTACAGTTGTTATGAGAAGGTGAATTAGCTATATAGACTAAAACCGTGTTGAGGCCCAGGCTGTAAAGATGCTTATTCACTGTTACAAAGTGGGGCAGTTTAACATGGGGGGTGAACGGGAACGACGGGACTTCTGAGCCCTGCCTCAAGTGGCCATTTGAGGAATTACAGCTTTCAGGGTTACTTCCTGGGCCTCATGGGAAAACCTTGTGCCTTGCCCACTGGTCTGCACTAGTTTCCAGTTGGTGGAAAAGGGGGTATTAGTGGCTGGGCTTTAGCAGGGAGAGACTGAAGTCCTCATAGTGGCTAGTTAACTTCACTGACACAGCAGTGGTGAAGGTAGCTTTAGCAGGGAGAGACTGACGTGCTCATAGTGGCTTAGTTAACTTCACTGACACAGCAGTGGTGAAGGTAGCTTTGAAAAGGAATGTCGGCAAAAGCTAAGGAAGAGGAAAGTGAAAGAAACATAAGGGAGACAGAGAGCACAGTCCACAAACACGATCGACCATACTTAACCAGGGGGAGGGACTGGAGACAGGGAGAGGAATGGTCGGGAGAAGACTCAAGGGTAAGGATTGGTGAGGGAGGGAGTGATGGATGGGTGTATTGGGGCATTCCTTTTGTATCGGGAACTTGTGGCAGACATATGAATTGACCAACCACGGACGGCATTGCTGGACTTCCGTAACAGCCCAGCCAATCAGATTTCGCCGCACAATTCCTGTCGGCAGAACCCGGAAATTTGACTTGTGAGTCAGACCCTCTGTCGCTGGAATAAGATGTTGGATCTGACCACGTGAGACTACACCCGAGTTGACCGCATTCCATTGAAACAGTGGGGAAACCAGCAAGGAATAGCTCTAGCCAGGCTAGCCATTGTTAACAATAACAGTTGTTAACAATGCATTTTGCGCATTTTAGTTACAGTGCTGTGTGTATGGCTGATTGAATGAGACGCAAATAAGACAGAAGTGCTAATAAACAGTATTTACTACATCTTACACTACTGGTGAAACGCAGACCTGCCATCTTGGATTTTGAGGTCGTGGCAGGTGAGGCTCCCCCGAGATCGGGATAGGGAATCCGAGGGCAGGTGACTTTCCTGACCTTTGAACCGTGAGATTCCTAGTACCCAGTACAAACAGAGGGGGGCATATTGCCTTCCAGACCACCATAGATTTGCTCAAATAGGAACTGCTTACAGATTCTAAATCAGTCCTGAAGACACAATGAGAGCATAGCTGTACAGGGCAGGCCGAAGAAACTAGTTTGCGCCTTGTCAGCAACTCTAAAATGGCGAAAAGATCGGCGTTCAGTCCAATATGGAATAATGGTGCATTTGACTATAGCTAGCTTAACACACTCTCCTGATCAGAGAAAAAGGAGCCAAACACACAGAAATAGTCACTGGGGAAAAGGAGGAAATCGCATCGCATCCGTCCGTATGCATCGACGTGCATGAAGCACAACGAGCACAACGCCAGCTGTGCCCCGAGCAGCAGCATCCGCTGTCACAACTGAGCACCTCCGTGTACGCTGCAACAGCACATTCGCATAATCAGCCTTATTATTCCGAACTGGAAGCATGCGAGCCCGTGACAAACACACACGGAACCAAAAGGCTGGATGTCGCGCACCATTCACTGTGTGTGCGCAGCAAACTCAGCAGAGACTGAGAGCCAACAGACACATAAGACACACCCAGGAGGCGTGTGCAGTTGAGGGGGGGGGGGGGGGGAGCACGCAGAGCAGGCAGAGCAGCATACACTTCACCCAGACAGACCCAGACATCAGAAAATTAGCTTCAGAGTCAGTGATGTGCTTGAAATGTTTAATTTCACAAAAGGCTCATTATCTCAGCTCGTAGAAAAAAAGGGGTGTTTTTGCTTCAATCAAGCAGCTATCTTCTCCGGCTCATAACTAAAGAACGGAAAATGGGATCAATAAACTTTTTTTTGCAGGTGATAGAAGAGAGTCTCATCGTTATTTGTGCGTGTTCAGTGTTTACATAGTAATTATTAAAGAAATTATATGACTGTTTTAAAATGCATTGCGGCCTATGTGGCACAGCAAGCAACCTTTTGCCCAAGGGCCGTGGCACTCAAAGTGTTAATGCTTCCAATGGTGTCATGCTGCCAAAAAAAACACGTCCATGAGCCAGAGAAATAAAAAGGTAAGATCACCCACTCTGGTCCCTTATTTCCATCACTATGGCTCCGGTTGATTTGTCTCTATTTGGATTGCAGATGTAACACAGGTGAGCTATACTGTAATTGCGGAACAGTTCTTGTGTAAGCACATTGTTTACTGTAAGCGGTGGCAGCCAGCAGACGTTTACAGTTTGCTAAATAAGACAGTTGCTTTACCTCTGTAGTTATTTATCAAAACTGCTGCTACAGTAAGTCCTGTCTCGGATGCTCTCATGGGAATTTAAGACTGAACAGCTGCAACAGCCCCGCTTCCTGCCTTCTGCCAGCCAGCTGCTGTTTCAGAGGTTGAAGAAATGAAACGATAGTGACAATTATGACTAGAAGGAGTGCGAGTGACTGATACAGTTGGAATACCAACGTAACCACAGCCAGTCTAAGAAGGGATGGAGGATAACGCATGTTTATACAGTATTAGGCTAACAAAAAGTGGTATATTACATCATGTGTAACATATACTGTACATGAAATTGTCTTGTTCCTGTCTACAAGTTTGGAAATGTTCATAAGACCATCTGGTGCGTGACCCTAGTCATGAAGTGTCTATCCATGTGGTTAGAAGGTAAGGAGGGAGTGAAGAAGAGGGATGGCTGTCAGCCTGTGATTCATGCAAACAAACATCTCCGTGATGTGGAAGAGAAGAAGCGGTCCTTACCTGATTGTGTCATCCATCAGTCGGTCAGAACTATAGACAAGGGGGAGGAGAGAGAGAGAGGAGATCTGGTTAGTTATTGACGTGAGGCAGAGTGGTGAAAACGTGACGGTGAATGACTGACTGACCTGACATCCTTCACAGCTCTCTCTAAGACTCACGTTAGATAGACAGACAGTGAGCAAAGCCCAGCTACTGTACAGTACCTACTAGCAGTGCACGATGGACGATGGCATCGACCATCATCGATGGGCCGACCCCCCATCGACCTCTGAGCCTTCTACATCGACCATTATCTTTTCGAATTAAAGTTGCAGTCAGACAGCACCTCCTACGACCTACAGCCTCCAGGGTCAGAAAAGCTGCTGAGGCCGCTCCAGCCAAGAAGAAACCCAAGACTGATGCTGAACGCAGATGTGAAGTTGCGCAATTGTGCGCTGCGCATGGCAATAGAGCAGGCGAGGCCACGCAGCAGCCACGCTGCGTACGCAAGCTGCAGGGCCAGCTCAGCGAGCTGCAGGGCGGGCGAGGCCATGCAGCAGTCGAGCCTAGGAATCGAGCGTGCCAGATGCCTAATATATATATATATATTAGGGCTGTGGCGATTCACTTATCTCCCGATTCGATACTATCACGATTCTTGGGTGCCGATTCGATTTATATTGCGATTCTTAAGTATTGCGATTCTACGATTATTGCGATTCGATATTACGATTTATTGCGATTTTTGTTTATTTTTTTCTTTTCTTTTTTCAGTTTGTTTGCTTTTTTACACTAGATTAGAACATGGGAAAAGTTGAATCATACACTAGAGACTGTATATTATATATCATGAGTAGGGCTGGGCGATATAGTTAAAAACAGGGGCGGACTGGGATCATAATTCAGGCCGGGCATTAGATACCAAGCAGGCCAGGCCGATATGGGCCAACGCGCGTGAAATTTGGGCCGTTTGAAGCCAGATTTGGGCCGTTTGAAGTCCAATTTTACAATGAGATGCACCCACTTTAACCCTGAAGTGTAATTATTACTTCAGACTAACTAATAAAGTAATAAAACCACTAGTAAACCAGTAGGCGGCGCCTGGCCTGCTGTTCAGTGAGTGGCCTGACTGCAAGCACCCAATTTTTTTTTTTTTTTTTTTTTTTTAATTTGCGATTATCGATTCTGGAATAAAAGATCGATCCAAAAAATCGTGACATTAAAAATCGCGATACTTAGGTGAATCGATTTTTCCCCCCACCCCTAATATATATATATATATATATATATATATAAACACATAAAAGGACAAACCTACGTATGTATCTGTATCTGTATGCATGTGTATGTATAGTATGTATGTGTCTCTGTTGCATTTTCCTCTGACACTGTCGGCCTGACAGCATTCATATTTGGCACAGGTACCGGCAGAGGTCCCGAGCAGACGGTGACAGGGCCGGATTTTTGAATTACGTTATTATGGCCGTTTAAATGGCCCAAAACTGGCAATTAGTCATAGCACTACCCACAGCAGCCAGCAGGTGACACCCACACAGGCAGGCAGACAAGTGTGCTCCAATGGGCACTACCCACACCAACCAGCTGGTGACACACACACACACACACACACACACACACACAGCGTGATCCAACGGGTATCAGCAATTACTGATAGCGCTACCCACAGCATCCAACAGATGGTGCGTGCACACACACGCGCTCACGTAGACAGACAGATGGACAGTGAGTGCACATACTCCAACAGGTATCAGAACAGACCTAGTATCAAAATGTGAGTGCAGGCTTCCAATCAAAAGTAACACATAATATGACGGGATGGTTCCGGATTTTTGATAAAGATCCATAACATCCCAAAAGCCATCGCACTGGTATTTTTTATTTTCCCAGAAACTACATTTTCAGTTACAAGAGCCTCCTTTTAGCATTGCTCATATAAGCCAATCAGGACTGATGTCATTTCTCACAAAACTGCATCCCCAGACATTTACTCCCCTAATCGGTAGTAATAACGAATAGCTCGAAAAGGATTTATGTGCAACTTATACGACGTGGTTTCAATCTCAATGGCGTTGCAGAGAGAGATGATACAGTTACTGTGACAGCTGCTGGCAAAGCCTCCAAAACACCAGCATGAACATGTTTGAATGCCACTCAAGCAAAAAGCTCTCATTAAACATTCATTACATGTCATGTCATGTCAACATGCTGGGCGGTCTGGGAATAGTCTGACTTGCAGAAGCTGTAAGTCTGGGGGGGTGGTCCAGATTAGATTTCTCCACTGGTGGCATGAAGAAATGCCACGGGAAAAAAAGATGTTGTTGGCTAAATCAGTGCTTTTCAATCGCAGTTCCAAAGACCCAGAAGAACCCGGCTGGATTGCAATTCTAGCCATCTCATCGGAGACTATTTTACACCGGGATGCAAAGAGAATCCAATTTACCAGCTAGTAGGATGGAAAAGCAGCAGTAGCTCTCAGTGCAAAATAAAGTGTGCTTTTAAACCGTTAGCTAAGTATGGAACAAATGTCACCATCAGAGAGCTCTATAGGAACCAATATATTCACTTTGACACATGCTGCATTGAGTAAGAATCACATCAATGAAAATGTCAAGAGGGGTTCCCTCCGAGATGAAAACATGACAGAATGATGGGCATAATATAATGAGACACGTCACGTCCATCAATCTGCTCTCTCACTTAGGAAAAGGCTGCGGATTGACAAGAGACCTTATTTCATTGCTACTATTACACTGCTGGGCTTCTGAGACTTATTTCTCCTCCCCGTCTCTCCGACACCTTTGCTAATGCTAAAGCCTAACAGGATTAAAGGATAAACAACTTGTGTAAAAGAAACCGCTACATGGGGATGAGGTGTAACGCTCTCGGTGAGGAAGCACATAATGCGAGTGTTCCCCTGACAGCGCATAGGAAGAGGAACGCAGAGGAAGAGAGAAACCGTTTCCTATAGGTATTCAAGCCGTTCCTCCGCTCACGTCTGACACGGAGCGATCCATTCAGAGCTTGTCTCAGCAGATAGTGTAAGGCTCTGCCCATCATTCATCTTCACATTCACGCACAGTTGATGGAGACATATTAATCCAATCAAGATTAGCAAGAAGATTGCATGGCTAACGGTTATAAATGGCCGTAAGAATGCGCCGACGGGGCTTCTTTCAGCCTCTACTTGTTAACTATAGGAGAAACTCATTGGCGATCAGCTGCCATTTTGGTGCCTCTCGAGGAGATGGCGAGTGGTGAAAAGTGATGATACGTTCCAGTGGTGCAGAGATTTTGAAACGTCATACATGCTACCGCCTCCTCTCCCTCAAAAGAGCACCATATGCCGCATACCGTTACTGTACCTACTCTTGCCCACTTTTTCTGACATTTGGGTGATGTGACAGATACACTTGTGTGTTGTTGTGTGTACCCACCCCAGCATACGATAGCCTGTCAACAGACACGGGGATGCGCATATACATATTCACAAACACAAACCACAAGTGATGCTTGTTGTGCCAGGAGCAGCGGGGAAAGCAGGCGCCGCCATCTTTTGTCACCTGGTAGCAGAGATGCTCACAAGTCATTTTTGAAAAGTCCAAGACAAGTCTCAAGTCTTTGAGCTGTAGTCCAAGTCAAGTCTCAAGTCTCTTATGGATGAGCATTCTATCATCTGCTGGATGCCATCCTGTCTGCTTAGAACACTGCATAGCTAAAACTAAGGAATTCAAAGCATGTAGGCCTACTGTATCCTCACTCCTTATCTATTAGCATACCATATCAGCATTGATTAGATGACATTATTATTAGTAGACCTTTCCTTAATATTAATACACACAAAAATAAAGATTGTTCACAAGTCCCAAATCTCAAGTCAAGTCTCAAGTCTTTGAGGACAAGTCTCAAGTCAAGTGTCAAGTCACTGTGTGTGTGTGTGTGTGTGTGTGTGTGTGTGTGTGTGTGTGTGTGTGTGTGTGACTTAAGTGTGACTCAAGTCCAAGTCCCCATCTCTGC
This sequence comes from Poromitra crassiceps, assembly GCF_964638095.1. Lineage (NCBI taxonomy): Eukaryota > Metazoa > Chordata > Actinopteri > Beryciformes > Melamphaidae > Poromitra > Poromitra crassiceps. Next base: position 22,112,655 of record NC_139642.1, on the reverse strand, counting down.
CTGGTAGACCTCTGTCTGCCCTTCCCGTTTTTGACAGCTGGGGGAGCATGGCATGAGGCTCTCCATACAAGCCTGTACTGTATATAATATTGCTGGCAAGTATCAAGGTCTGTGCTGAGCTAGCACTTCCCTTCATCCAACAGATGTTGGGCTGTCCTCCAAGGAGGAATAACGATATGGCTCATCAGAAATTATGAATTTAAGGACGAGTTACTAATCTCCAAGGAGAGTAAGTTGACTATTACAGAAATGAGAGGAGAAACTAGCAAAGTGGTTTGCATTTAAAATTTAGTCCCAACAGCTGAATCTCTGTTTCTGGGTGGAATCCAAAAAATGATAGTAACACACAAAAAACAAGTTTAATTTGATTTATTTATTGTTGTTGTTGTTGTTTTTTACCAGCCACGACAACGATGGCTGGTATAGTTTTCACATTGTGAGTCTGTGTGTGTCATCATGGCAAAATGTGCTCCTGGTGACATCTATTGTAGTGGGAACTATCACAGAAGCCGTTTTGAGTACTTTGCCAATATGTCTGTGGACAGATTTAGCGAATGCGATAGCGTCAAAACCGTGCGAGACGCAGTCACGAAACTTTACAGGGATGTAAGTGACATCAAAATGAAGGCCGTGTCCGAAGATGAGCGTGAACCGAGCGAAGCCCCTCCCCCTCCCCTCTCGTATGGCCGTGATATGAGCGGGGGGGGGGGGACATTGCACTCCCCCACATCCCCGCTTTACACCCTCGGCCCCAATTCGTTTTAAGTCGCGAGTGTTGTGGCCGGAGTGATCCCATCGCAAAATGGTCTAGTTTAACCCATTGATACCTGATGCAGCATTTGTGTGTATATCCCTCATTTGTGTGTGTATCCCTTTAAGACCACGAACCACGTCACGCGGTTCCCGGTCTTAAAGGGATACACACACAAATGCTGCATCAGGTATCAATGGGTTAGGTTAAGGATGAAAAATGTAAAAGTCCAAAACCTGCACTGATCATGACTCTCATAGATACTCATTCGAAAAAGGCAAATTATTGCTGTGTCTGTTCTTAAATCGAAGTGCATCGTGAATAAGCACAAAAATGCAATTAAGGGCTTCTAATCTAATAAAATTTGATTGCTGGGTGTTGATCTTGTGCAGGTCACCGTTGTGGCCGAGTATTGATTTTGCATTGATTTCTCAGAGGGTGAACCGGTTCCTGGGTTACCTATTGATGTATATACGTGTTGAGATTTGTCCTGGTAATGGACTTTAATGCTGGGTTCCTGTGATTCTCTTTAGTGTGCCAAATGCAACTGACCTCAACCAATCAAAGGGCATGAGGTTAATCAGCGTCATCCCCACTCTATACCCAATAGGTTCAAACTCACTACTAATCTTATTATGATCACTTCTGTGATTGGCTCATATACATGAAGGAGGAGAGTGCTTTCTCGTGCAAAAAAAGGATCATGTTTAGTATGAGTGGTATGAAGGATTAAAATGGCCAAAGAAAGCTAACGGTTAAATGCTGACGTCTATGGAATCGGACATTTCTTAAGAGCAACACTGATGCCTTCAGCGGAACCTTCTGACAAACCGGTCATCATGGTCAGTTCCTTATGTTCGCGTACCATCTAAGTAGCTGACCCCTCAGGACAGGTTTGAGCAGCCTGAATGATATGGTGACATGGCTAGTTAGTCATGAGACGGGCCCACTGGTATCCCAACAACAGAGGCTGCATGTCTACGCTGGAATAAGGTGGTGAGGGGAATCAGCATGCCTGCATACAGCATGATGCTGTTGGAGGATGGAGGAAGAAGAACCATGGTGGGTGGTAGATAGCCGGGAAGACCGAAGAGAAGAAGAGTGAACCTCCAGCCGTGGGCTGTCTGCCGCCGGAGCTCGCCCTATAAATCATGCTCTGCAGAGGAAAGAGGAGGAGAGGGAGGAGAGGCGCTGCGAGCAGAGAGCCCGGCTCTGATTCATGGACTTTTTATATGCGCAGATGAGACGGGCCAAAGGATTGATGCAGTGCAGGGTCGCCTTCACACTCTGCCAGGCCACAGTGGTGCTGGTGAGGGGGGTCGCCTTCACACTCTGCCAGGCCACAGTGGTGCTGGTGAGGGGGGGGGGAGTCGCCTTCACACTCTGCCAGGCCACAGTGGTGCTGGTGAGGGGGGGGGGGTCGCCTTCACACTCTGCCAGGCCACAGTGGTGCTGGTGAGGGGGGGGGGGGGTCGCCTTCACACTCTGCCAGGCCACAGTGGTGCTGGTGAGGGGGGGGGGGGTCGCCTTCACACTCTGCCAGGCCACAGTGGTGCTGGTGAGGGGGGGGGGGGTCACCTTCACACTCTGCCAGACCACAGTGGTGCTGGTGAGGGGGGGAGGGGGGGTCGCCTTCACACTCTGCCAGGCCACAGTGGTGCTGGTGAGGGGGGGGGGGGGGGTCGCCTTCACACTCTGCCAGGCCACAGTGGTGCTGGTGAGGGGGGGAGGGGGGGTCGCCTTCACACTCTGCCAGGCCACAGTGGTGCTGGTGAGGGGGGTCAACTTCACGTGTGTGTGTGTGTGTGTGTGTGTGTGTGTGTGTGTGTGTGTGTCCTTCTGAGGAGAGAATGTGCTGGAATGTCTTTTCTTCCCTTTTCCCCACTTCAATGTTCTGCTGCAGTCATTACATTCCTCATTAGCTCCCAGCTAAGTCCCTTTCCCTGTGCAATGGCTCCTCTCACCATTCGTTCACCCTTACAATACACACACACCTACTGTACACACACACACCTACTACACACACACACACACTACACACAAATACAGTACACCTGTGACCGCTTGTCCTTGCAATGGAAAAACTATCTACAGTACCATCTACTAAAACTATCTACTTGATATTCATGTTTTATGTCATGCATTTTGCTTGTTATTTTACAGGAACTTGGTCTTTTTCACTTTGTAATGGTCTTGTTCTCTAGTATGCTCTTTTCCTTCATCTATTTCATGTAAAGCACTTTGAATGACCTCAGTGTGTGAAATGTGCTGTACAAATAAACTTGCCTTGCCTACAACCTGTGGTAAATAGAAAGATGAGTGCAGTCACAGTGTGGTGTGGTGCAGTCACAGTGTGGTGTGGTGCAGTGGCACACTGTCCCACTCAAAGCTTGAGTCTTGCAAAGGGAAATCAAAAGGTAAATGCAGATACCAGTGTTTTCCCCCTAGAAAAATGTTCAGGCCTGGAGGGATTTCGAAACATACCCCGACCGCAACGGTGGGGGCCCTCGCTGGCGACGCTAAACCTTTAGCTAACCTGCACGCATCTATGTTCACAATGGCATCCAAAGTATCATCATACTATTATGGGATGCGATGCAAACAGTTGTATTATGGGATGTGCGTTTCCCAAAAAAAGCAAAATGCTTATCGTTTTGAATTATTTTGCATCTTCTATTACTGTCAACTGCCATAGAGGGGAGGGGAGAGCAGAAAAAAAAATCACGCAAAAAAATTAGCGGGGGCGCCGTTGGCCTGGCGGGCCCGCCCAGGCCTGTAGAATGGTAGGGGAAACACTGGATACTGTATCCTTTAGTAGCATTAAAGTAGCATTAAATGGTGTAGCTTTTGTTAACACCTTTAGACCACAAAATAAAACTATATTGCTGCAGTTTAACTGTCAAAATCAAAGGGCACACTTGACTACAAACTGTAGTAAAGGAATACAAACACAACTGCTTACTATCAGTGCACAAAGCAGACGACATGATCTGTGATTGAATTTTAGGTTTTGCTTAATTGTCCTTGTCACATATCAGTGCAGTGTGCCAAACAGCAATGTGTGACTCCCCATGTGTAATTGTACACAAATCGTTCAGCTCATACCCGTTACACAGCACTGACAACTAAAAACTGCCAATGTTCTGCTGTCTGGCGCACACTGTTACAAACACTGGAGAGCAGTGTGGAGCGTAGAATCATAAATCTATGTTTTTCTCCCTCACCCAGGAGGCACTCTTCGATTGGATGACATAAACCAGCAGTAAACTCCTTCATGCTGCACAGGCACTGTGCTAAAACAAACTGCAGACAGGTCTGTCTGTTGCACCACTACAAGGCTCTCTGGATATCAATATGGCATGTGGTATCATATTTCAGAAGATTATGGTATAACAGTATTTGTTCTTTTTAAATTGCTGGTGGAAAGTCAGGGCAGCAGATGGTATCTACCTAGGTTTATTTTCCATGGCTCACAGAGGCATGGTTTTCATGTAGTGGAGGTAACGTAGCAATAGGTCATACAGGTCAATTCTCATTTGAAAAAAAATCCATGCTTGCAAACAACAGCAGATAGACACATAGACAAATGTATCAGTTAGCATTCTACTCTACAACAGTGTGAGGCAGGCAAGACCAATGGAGAGAGGAGTTGTGGATTGGTAGAGCTACTGGCTCACTAATTGGCTCGCTAAGGCCAATAGAGTACTGCAGGAATGAGTGCAAAGACCTGCCTGAGACTGAGATGTTAGCACCTCCAGTTCCCTCCACTCAAAGTCAATGGGGTTTTTGTATGGGATTTTTCTTAAAACTAGCCTGCTCTATTGGCATGCGCAGCGCACAATTGCTCAACTTCACTGATGACATCACTCACTGATGATGACATCACAATCGCTCGAGTGACTGATCACTGATCACATCATGGAGTGCTGGAGTGACATCACTCAGCGCACAATTGGTCAACTTTGCATGTCATAGACATTGTGACATCATCAGTGACATCACAATTGCTCGAGTGACAAATCACTGATGAAAGTGAGTAAGTGGGTTCTGTCTGTCTGTTTCTCTGTCTGCGATCTCTGTCCGAGAGTGACACGTTGATGTCATTGATGACATCATCGAGTGCTCGAGTGATCACTGATGATGTCATAGACATTGTGACATCCGAGCACCCGATGATGTCATCAGTGACATCAATGTGTCACCACAAAGTAGCCATGAATGGTACAGAATCTGAGGCCATGTTTAGACGACAACCGTCTCTGCATAAAACGGCAAACTAGCATTGCGTCCTCACATTTTATTTTGTATTTACACACAGCTGGTGTGATAACGATTTGCGTGCAGACTGTCAGGCTGACTGAAGCCGCAAAAGCGTCAAGTGAGCCAGAATAACATTGAAACTTCTGGTTAAAACCTTCACATTAATGGTAATTAAATAAACTAATAGTCTTATTGATGCATGTCGCAATGTTTTTTTTGGTGTGATCGGAAATACACAGAAGACGTATAGAACACAGACAACTAAAAGTCAATTTTAACGCGCAGTGAGTCGACAACCCTGATTTTTATTTACCCAGTTATAAAATACGGCTTTTATTTTGAAGGTAAAAACGTCTAGCTTCCCCTATTCTGTCTGTTTCTTTTTAAAACTTTTTAAATGCATTTTCCACGCGTCTGACACAGAAGTCACAAATGGTAGCCTAATAAACTGCTCCAGATCATGCTCCAGATTGGATTACAGAATAAAAACCCAGTAAAGCAACATAAAAAAGACCTGAGCACAATTGGGACTTCACTTGGAGAAATGCATCGCAGACAGTGAGTTGTCAATTATTCAATGCGGGAGACAGTGATTAATAGGCTATGTGCGACGTTAGTGGGGGGGACTTAACGCAGATTGTGTTTTTAGCAAATCGTTATCACGTCATCATGTCAATGCATTTATGGCTGTGCCATAAGGCTGTATTGGGCTAGTTCAATGTTCCTATTGCCTATCATTGTCTAACATGGCGAAGGGGGGCTGTGTCATCACCTGAATTGCGTTTCTCCACTTTACACGGCGACAGTAAGGGGGCAGCGTTTTCAAGAATTCCACTCTGGGACCTGTTTTCAGATTTGGGCGTTTTCACCCCCCAATAGGCGCCACTAACGCTAAAAAAGTTTGCCGTTTTATGCAGGGAGCGTCGCCGTGTAAACAGGGCCTGAATCTCCAGAGAAAAAAAACAAACACTTATGCAGATCATAGTGCATTAGCTAGTCAGTGTCAGTGAACACGGTTAATGCACTGGACCAAAAGCTGTGTCACTTAGGCACTTAAGTCCAGCAATGCCTTCTTTGTCAGAACAGGCCGATCTAACAAACCAATCAGGAGACAAAGAGAAATCAATTGACCCCAAACGTTCAAAGTGACTGTGCCATGCTTGTTGGGTAAAGCTCTTGACTGGGACTTTCTGAACCACAGAGAGGAGAGGAACGGACATCTGGGCGCTCTGTGCTTCTCTCACCCCACTTCCCCACACACAGCTCCTCCACTCCCACTGATTACATTAGCATATCATGGAAACAGCAGCTGCAAGCAAACTGCTCACGTCGGGCAGCCGGCCAGACCCACAGAGTGCAGTGGGCAGAGAGAGAGAGAGAGAGAGACCCACAGAGTGCAGTGGGCAGAGAGAGAGAGAGAGAGAGAGAGAGAGAGACCCACAGAGTGCAGCGGGCAGAGAGAGAGAGAGAGAGAGAGAGAGAGAGAGAGAGCAATGAGACTGTCTATTCGGACTGAAACCCAACAGCAGGGGGTGCCCAATACGGTGTCCACACTACGTCACCGAGATCGCTTCCGTTGGCAGCCGCTTTTCCCACATGCCCATACTGCACTAAAAGGTCTCCACATCCAGGTCTCCTCCACAAGCCCTGAGATGCCAAGTTGACTGTGAAAAGACGTTCACACACTGTTTTTAGCTGAAATATAGCCATTATGTACAGCTGGAGATCCCTTTTTTGTTCTTCCTCATCAAGCACCTGGCAACAGTGCAGATTTAAATGACGAGTTCATCTTTTCAAGTCAACGTGGCATCTCAGGGCTTGTGGCGACTTGGATTACGCCAGGTGAGCAGTATGGAAGATCTATCCCTTTGGAATAATCGGATCCTGTCAGTGGTCAAAACAAGCTTGTTTAGTGCTGTAGGGACGTGTGGGGGAAAACAGCTGCCAACTGAAGCGATCTTGGTCAATAATGCATCAATTTCAAAGATTTCCGTTCACATTACTTAGTTATTATACTCATACACATTTTAAAATAGGGTGCAGGCTGAAAAATACTGAAATTCTCCTATAAGGGCTGTTTTAAAGACCTCGATGGAGGAGGCAGTTCTTCGATAGTTCCTGAGGTGGTGATAAGAGTCCAGCAGACACAGATAAAGAGAGCTGATGCACTGCAGCATGCAGAGACATCAGCTGCCTCCGGGGGGAAGGGGATCTTTTTCAACGAGAAGTGGCAAGGCAGGATGTGTGACTGGCATGTTTTCCAAACCAACCATGTGCGAGATTAAGCCTTTAACATTGATTGTTTTTAAAGATGTGTCTGATAGGATTTAGGAATCTACCAGACACAGCAGCTAGTGAATCATAAAGTTATTTTCCCGCCTTGTGTTGTCTGAGATATTGCAACCAAACCCATGCTTTCAGCCTGATTCCTGAAATGTGTGGGAAGAGCTTGGCCAGAGACCTTTAATATAGGGAGACACCCCACTGCAGGCTTCGCCAAGAATAAGGAACGGAACTCTTCTGGTCTCCCAAATGGGCGTGGTCATCATCAGCTTGTGATTGGCTGTCTGTCAAGGGTATGAAACTTCATTGGCTGACCAGCCTCATAAGTGGGCGTGACAGTGGCGATACCTCCGTGGCACAGACACAGGAAGTGACTGGAAGTCGGGGTGGCTCGCTCTGATATTGACCGTCTCTGGTATGGCACATGTCCCTAATGGACGATGGAAGATGAGCTAGTTTGGAGTAAAAGGGGATGAAGAAGAAAGCAGACACTAAAGGGAGGATAAGAGATGATGGTAGGATTTAAAGAGGGCGAGAACACCAGTCAAGAGGAGGATGAGAGATTGAGTGAGAGGAGCCTCCGTTTGACAGGAAGTCCTAATCGGAGTGACCACAACCATTAGGGCTGTTCCACTACGAGCTCTTTAATAATGGACCTGCTCCTCCCTTCCTCTAGTTTATTCATGAACACTCCGACCCGTACGGCGGAGAAAGATGGAAAGATACAACACATACAGAACTAGAAGACTTAGAAAGAAAGAGCATATGAAGAGACAACAACAAGAGAAAGACGGTGGGATGGAAAACAGAGATGGAAGGGGCTGAAAGAGATACGCTGCTAAGGAGAAACTGGGAGGATGATTACATTTGATTTAAAATGTGATTTAATAAATAAAAGATAAGAGGAGAGGGAGAGAGACAGAGAGAGACAGAGAGAGAGAGAGAGAGACAAGATTGAGAGAGAGGGGTAGCATCGTTGGAATCAAGGCTGCAGTGATAGCTGATGAGACAGCAGGGCTCCATGGAGAATACCAAGTGACCATCTCTCTCTCCTCCACGTTTCCCTTCTTCCACAAAGACAGTAGGGATGCAGCGGTATACCGTTTGAAGGTATACCGTGGTTTGAAAACGTCACGGCATCAAAACCACTAAGATTTGCCGTCATACCTTCCCCACGGTATCAGCTGTTTCCCCAAAACAAAGTGCTCAGGTCGCTTGCAGAGTGCAGCTTATGCGGCCCCTCCCCCTGGCTGCATGCCTACCTAGACTAGAGCACAGTAGAGAGGAGCTGGCCCCTCCCCCTGGCTGCATGCCTACCTAGACTAGAGCACAGCAGAGAGGAGCCGCAAGGACCCCCCTGAACTCTCCCCCATCTAAAAAGACGACGTCGGCTGTATGGGAATATTTCAGCTATTGTAAAAACACAAATGGTCCGCAATACCGCGAAACCGTGGTATTTTTGTCCAAGGTTATCATACCGTCAAAAACTCATACCGCTGCATCCCTAGGGGATACGAGGGGTACGGTGGCGCAGTCGGTAGCGCTGTCGCCTCACAGTCAGAAGGTCCTGAGTTCGATTCTCGCCTGGGACACTGTGAGCGCTGTGGTTGTGTTCCCCCCCATATCTTCAGTGCCTACTGCCCAGGTGGGTTATCTCGTCGTAAGGGCCTTTCTCTCTGTGTGGAGTTTGCATGTTCTCCCCATACCCCCCAGGGGGTTCCTCCGTATATAACCCCCCCACTAAAAACATGCAGAAGATCAGATCGTCATCGTCATCCGACCAGTGACGACAACATCCGAAGTTGGTCCCCGGGCGCTAGGGCTGCACGATTATGGCAAAAATCATAATCACGATTATTTTGATTGATATTGAGATCACGATTATTTAACACGATTACTCATTGACATTGAGAACATCATTAATTTATTGAACATTTACACTGCCTTTTTATTTAACATTGGATGTCTTTGGATTTTAGATATAATTGAAAATAAATAAGTGAAAATAAATAATAAAAGTGCAAAGATTTAGAAATAAAATAAAAACTAAAATAAATATACAGTATAGGCCTACTATGTTGCAGTGAACTGCCACAACCAACTGCAACTATTAATCTACATTCAATATGTTGGTAAACATGAACTAGTAGTCCTTAAACCTCAAATCTAACCAAATGAGAACACTAGTAACGTTCGTTTACATTACATTAAATTACTCATTTGGCAGATGCTTTTATCCAAAGCGACTTACGTCGTTTAGGTTCATAATAGGCTATTGTTAATGTTTATCTGTGAGCTCGTTAGCTGTTGAATATGCGGTCGCATTGTAAAGAGTGTCCTGAATCGATGACTGTATGCGGTGGCAGTAACTAGATGGGGCTTTGTCTTTTTGTTCGTTTAGCGTTTATTGCTTGGTCATAGACCACTTTGTGAGTGGATTTCAAGTGATAGGTTGTGTTGCGGGGTGCAGCCACGACCGCGCATATCTTGCACTGTTTGTTCCAAGTCTGTGGCTGTGATTGACAGGTGGGTCAAAACTCGCATCGCAATTCTGTGCTGTATATTCGCATCGCTCTTGATGTGTGGACCTTTAAACTCGGCGAAACCATAGTGTTTCCACCCCACATACGTTGTTTTACCTCTCCTCTCGACCAGCGGCTCTCTTTCTGTGACTTCTCTCATCTTATTCTTGTGCTACCACGGAAATAAGCGGGGAGGAGAAGTGCAGTGGCTCTCTGTTCACATGACAGTCATTCCCAACTCGAGCGGTGTGTGTGTGTGTTTTGGGCTTTGGGGGAGGGGCCGAGCACACCGCTGCAAAGGAAAGGGTGCGCTCGATTTACAACACAAGACAGAACGAGAGTGACAAGAGCCGCAAAATCGTTGTATGTCGATTATCTTGTTTTCATAATCGTGGACAGCCCAAATCGTAATCATGATTAAAATTCGATTAATCGCCCAGCCCTACCGGGCGCTGTACGAGAAAGCGACCACTGCTCCTGGCCTGCCCCTCGGAGGAAAGGACATGCCTGGATGGGTTAAATGCAGAGGACACTTTTCACCGGCCACCGTCAGCATGAGTGTGTTGTGGCCGCATGCATGTATTGTGGTGTTCGTGTGACAATAAAAGACGGGCTTGTCCGTTATGAGTTTTTTTGTTGTTGTTGCCCCACATCCACTGTGATGTTGGTGTATAGCGGTTCTTTCTCTATTTTCACTACTTTGTATGACAAGGAGTTGATGCCATCTTTATGCATGGTCTCTCTGGTGTGTTTGATGCGCTCAGGATTGTGTGGGTTTACCGGGTTCAGCTTGTCTCTGTTGTGTTGGATCATCCTATATTTCCCCAGTTTTCCTTCGGGCCGCGATATGGACATGCCGTTGTAAACTATTCTGTTGTACATATCGTCGTCCTCGCCTCCCCAGCCCCAGTAGTTGTTGGAGAAGCCGTTGACCTTCTGGAACTGTTGCTTACTCAAGGAGTAAACACCTCCAAATATTTGAAAATATCCCAACTTAAAGTCAAACTTGTCTACGGAGACGGCGAGATGGCGAGGTTGACTGAAACACTTGTGTGTGTTGTGGTCGTCCATGGGGATGAGGTCCACATCGCAGAAGACAAAGCAGTCGTAGTCGTACTTTAGTGCTTCGGCGTAGCCCACGTTGAGAAGCCTGGCTTTGTTGAAGATCTCGTCCCCGTCCTGATTGATGACGAAGACTCCGTAGTCGAGCTGCTGCCGCTGCAGGATGGGGTGCAGGTAGTAGAGCCAGTACTTGAGGTGTTCATCTCGTTTGCGGAAGGGGATGATGACGGCCACTTTCTGCTGCGCCTCGCAGTCCGCGGGCCGGAAGCGCCCGCCTGCCTCCACATTTGGGTTTTCCTTCCTGACTTGCTCCAGGTTGACCGGAGAGCTGAACTCCACCTCTAGAGGACCCACCAGCAGAGGAGATGTTTCGGGACATTTCGCCAGCTTTTCATGGTTAAAATAGGCGAATACATCCCAATACATCACACGATACAAGACTACAGTGACAAAGATGAGGAGGAAACACACCTGCCTACATGTTCTGTTGAATTTCCGCATATTGACCAGCCTTTCTTTAAATTATTTAAGCTGCCCTGTTAGAGAATAGAATTCCACAGCCAAAAGGTAACCAGTGAACCACTTGAAGAAAACATATGACATCACAATTGCTCGAGTGACATCAGTGATGGCATCACAATTGCTTGACTGACTGATGACATCACAAATACAACCTAATTGCCATAGGTAATTAAGGCAATTAGGCTATACACGGGGCCAGAATTCAACGTTTTGATGCACTGTGCTATAACAGAAGTGGAGTATTGGCCAGAATGACATGACTGATAAAGTCATTAATCATCATTATCCGTGTGTCCGCACTTCCACAAATCTGATTCTCAAGTCGGATCTGTGGGGCCAGACCTAAACAGCCTATCTGCATGGGTTGCTATGGTAACGACGTGGGCGTCAGTAAATACGTACGTTGGTGACGTGGTTTTCCTGCGCAGAAGCATTTGATGACGAGTTGCGAGTGACGTTCAAATCAGATTTGGTGGATCTGCGCGTCCGCACTCAAGTCACATCAGTCGAAAGCAGATTGGAAACTACCTCCATATGTGGTTTGGGACAAGTGACACAAATCAGACTTGGAGCGTCCAGACTCATAAAACCAATCTGGATAAAGTCATTATAGGTCACTAAAGTTCACAAATCAGATTTGGCCTCCTAGTCTGAACATGGCCTGATATTCTTACTACACAGCGGCATCGCCATTATAGTTGGCCGAGAACGCGCAACGTTATTACCAGACCAGAGTAAAAAATATATATATATATATATATATATATATATATATTTATTATTATTACGCTATCGATAATCGATAACTGATCGTTAATTTTCCCGATTTTCGATTATGGAAATTGTTCAAAATGAACATTCCTAGTATGTACACAGGTTATCTAAATATGAAGTCTGTCTGTGTCATAACTGTAACTAAAATGGAAATGTATATGAATATATTAATAACTAGTGATTGTCCAAATAAAGGCTAATGTGATGTAAATTTTCTCTATCACGCCCTAAATAGAGTAAAGGTCCTTTACACATCGGTAGAGTTTTTTTCGTGCGATTATTTGCACGTCAGTGCCGTATATTCGCATCGCTCTTGATATGTAAGGACCTTTTAGAGTGTAATTTCTCAAGTGACATCACTGGTGACATCATGACTGATGACATCACTCAGTGATGACATTACAATTGCGTGCGTGACAGTGACAGTCACAGTGGAGACATCACTACTACTAAGTTCCCTCCAGTCTCTTCAGGACTGAAGAATATGATCGAGGCATCACAAAACACCTGGCAATAATGGGAGGAGGAACCAACATTTAAAAGCTGAAATCTAAGATTCCCATGATTTGTCTCCCCCTCTGGCACTGAAAGGTATTTGAAACGATGTTCGGGCTCCAAGCAAACAATCACGGAAGTATTACACTATCGAAAAAGGTGAAGCAGCCAGTGCTGCTCCTGTGCAATCAGCTCACCAGTCAACAGTTCCCACCAATACCTCCAATATTACCAATTTGTCCATGGAGTCAGGTTACACACTAGGGATGTTCATCAATTATCGAAAATCGATAATCGATCGTTAAGGATTGGAATCGATCCTGTGGCATTTGGATCGATTTTTTAATTATAAAAAAAAAAAAAAAAAAAAAAAAAAAAATTTGACTAGGTTTGGGTGGAATTCGTTCCTCCTCGCCCCACTCCATTGCACAGCCGACTAACGTGAGGTGAAGCTTCATATAGTCTCTCGTTTTCTGGCTGGGCACGGGCCTTTGTGCCAACAAAACTGTTTTAAACATGGGAAATTCACACCGGCATGCGCCGGGGACAGCAGTGTTGGAGAGGAGACACATTGAAATAAAGAGTTCATTGAGGAGAACACGTTGTCTTTCGTATTTTCTGCCATAGGCATTCATTTTGTAAAAAAAAAAAAAAATTGAAAATATTGAAAATTTTCTAAGTATTAATAAAATCGATGATCGATAATTGATCGTTAATATTCACCGATTATCGATTTTGGAAAATTTTCAAAATGAACATCCCTATTACACACAATACCACGTGCAAGCAAAACATAATGAGGGTTTCCGACTTTCAAACTGTTTAGGTGTCCCAGTGCCGGGGCCCCTCATTAATGTTTTGCTTGCACCTGTGTTGCTTCCTGCCTTTTAGACACACAATGGTTGGGGTGAAAAATGCAGATTCTCATCCAACTTCACTGGCTCCCTGTTCAATACCAGATTGACAGAGAGTACACCCCCTCACAGTCCCTGCGCTCTTCCTCTGCGGGGTCTCCTTCCTCTGCTGGTTTCTGAGTTCCAACACAAGGTTCAACATTACATGTTATTTCTAGACACGATTCCTTCCCACCCTAGAATGTTTTCCACACCAGGAGTTGGTTCAAGATTGGCCAAATAGCATGACACTTTAAAGGTCCCATTCCGTGCAAAAGCTGTTTTTACTTGTAAATGCATAATATACTGCTGTCATCCCTCCCTGTAACGAGTGGTCACAAGCTCAGAACTGCCACAGTTGGATTTGTCCCTATCCAGCTTCCCCCTGCAGTCTCCTTCAAGCCACGCCCCCTAACGCTCTGTTCCCCAGACGGGGTATTGGGACGTCACAATGGTCCTCAAGCATACTGCGCGGGTCTCTCACACAAGCTACCTGCACCATTTTGTCTATAGCCACAAAATTAACACTTCTAGCTGGAGCGACGCCAACTGTACGTGATCCAGCAACTGCGGAGGTGCATTCGGTAAGTCTAGGCATTTTGAGATGTCCTCTTTAGCGTAGCAACCGTTAAGTTAGCGATAGCTCGCAACCTAGCGTGCTGGTCCACAGACGCTAATCTGATTGGCCGCTGGGAGCCTGGGGCGGGCTCTCCCTCAGCGGCCAATGGGAACTGTTAGTTCTGAATATATTATAGAAACAGATCATTCTTGGGAAGCGACGAGATGAGGAAGTGAGAACTCCGTCACAACAAACGGGGTTGCTATATTTTCGACAAATTAATCCAGAATCATGTTTTATGGACCAGAGACACACGTTTTTAAGAGGTTACAGCTGCACGAATTGGGACCTTTAAAGTACACCATGTGATCCCTGGTGTTTGAGTCATCCATCCTTCTGGCATCCCATTACAAACAGGTCTAAACAGCATATTCCAGTTGCATTTTCCGAATTTGGCCTTTTTCTGAATTTTTCAGTTTCCATTTAAGACGTGGGTTATTCCAGTATTATTCAGGTTTTAGGAGGATTCTTTGATCATGTATACAGCGCATTCGGAATATGCGTCTCAATCAGGGTTTTTACAGCAGTTTGCGACGCATGTTGCCCGTTTGTGGTCAACTGATGTGTGCTAGAAAGCGCTAGAAGAGGCGATATAATCATATAATCTGTCATCTCTGGCATACGAAAAGAAAAGCCCACATTTCTGATGGGGAGGAGAGGAGAAACATCGAGTGGTGCCCACGGAAGTCCAAAGTGCTTGGGAGCCTGCGAGGTAATAACGTAGGCCTAGCCTACTTTTATGAAAGCCTTGGATGTGCAATGCCAAACCTTTCAGCAGCAAGCTCCTGAAATGGACCAAGTGATCCTCTGTTTATTCTCAACCAAAAAACTCTGCCTACCTGCATCTATCTCTCTCCCCCCCCTCCCTCACGTGTCGGGGAGGGCGAGCTATGGCTGCATGTAAACGGGAATATTAGTGGATTATTCATTTAGTCAGAATATTGTCACTTTCCGAATATGGGCAAAAACCGGAATATTGTGTCCATGTAAACGTAGTCAATGTCACCAGGTCTCCCTTCAACTGCCACTCATGGCCCTGCCAACTAGCTAGCTACTTAGCTATGTTTAATTTTAGCATCTGGTTCATAATTCATAATAGATTTACTTAAAACAGCAAATAAGCGTGTCGAGTAGTACGACAAAGACAAAGCCTTCCTAACTCCAATTTGCAGTCTTTGCTGAGTGTGAGATTTTGCAAAACCTCTTTAGGGTCATTACCCAGGGCAGCAACACATTTTAGCCCTGTTCTATTGAGGACCTCTTTCCTGTTCCCCGGCTCTTACACGGGCGAATCGAGTGTAATCCGATCCTCATCTCCAACCTCCACTTTCCCACCCAATCTTTGTCACTGGTCTGGGAAAGCCCCATAAGCTGGGCTGTGGTTGAGATAATGGATATCCTGTTCAATTGCACTCAATTGGCGCAGGAGATGGACTAGTGTGAATGTGGATGGCTGCAGCAAGCCTGCATTACAGGGGGCAATGTGTCCCTTGCCACTCCTGTTCTCAGCTCACGTTTCTGAGATCACTTCCCCCATCAGCATTCAGACCGGCTCCCCCATCAGCATTCAGACCGGCTCTTCACAGCCTGTTTGGACTGAATAATAAGCGGGGAGAGAGAGGCCGTTAAACGTGTGTGCAGAGAGGGGCTCCTGCAAAGTGTGTACTCCAGGAAACATTCTTCCTCTCTTCACTCACAGATGCGCGCGCGTGTGTGTGTGTGTGTGTGTGTGTGTGTGTGTGTGTGTGTGCCCCTCTCTCTCTCTCTCTGCATGGACAGGTCTTCAGGTCTTTTCAGGGCCACTCACTTTCAGTTAGAGAAAGAGAGGCATGATTCTCTCTCTCTCCATCAGCACCTGAATAAATAGGAGTCAATGGACTTGGGTGCATTCAGTGTAAAAACAGTGTGTCAGGTACCATCAGTGTCACTTGCCACATGGTGGAGAAGGATATAGTAGACGGACGTCTACGACGTGATTCCTGAGATCCCTCGTGGGCAAGTTCCCCAACTGGGTTGAGAACATCACCTCTATTACTATAAAGCAAGGGCGGGCCTGACCTCACTCAGTGTGGCCCCTGGGTCTTTTTTTTTTTTTTTTTTTTTTTTTACAAGGTGGACGTTTTTGGTTAGGTTAGGTTAGACCACCCAAATCTGTGTTTTTATTTTACTGCACATCCCAGATGGCGCTAATGGTGTTAGCATTGTCCATCCACATACTGTTTAACATTAGCAATTGAGCTAACGCTATTGTAACAAACTATTATCCAGGATGCACATTGCACATGCAACATTACTAATCTGATTAATAGATTACATATATATGACATATTTGGGTGATGTACCCCATCAAATTGCTGTAGTGTGCTGTTTTAAAGCTAGAGCAAAGTGTCTGGTGTCATCTGAATGGAAGAATTACTACATTTGAATATGAAAAATATAAATGTTGGCATAATAAACTTTGATTAGCGTCCTTTTCATCAAATTAGTAGCTATAATTTGGAGTGATGGTGTTGCAGTAGGCTACTGGTGGAAGTGCACGGTCACAATCTGGCCCTCTGGTAGCGAGGACATTTTTGTGTGACCCTCTCTATCATCAAAGTTGCCCATCCCTGCTATAAAGCCATGGCAGAGGAGGTTTCTTCCTGTGGCAAACAAAAATGCAAACCTGATCCAGGTAATAATGTTTTACAATAATGGCCAACAGCAAGTGAAATTAGATTTTTGCATTGCTGAAAAGGCTATTTTACTTCGCACACAGGGTGCCTCTCACACACAGCAGTGCACCGGGACACAAATAGTGATTCCAAGAATTTCAGCATCTCATGCTGTTCAGTTGTGGTTGAGAGTCTGCCAAAAGAGTGTGTGGTTTGACCTATTCTGTCAACGACTCGTTTAATGCGGCCGACCTTACACAATTCAAATACACAGTTCAGTTGCAGCGGAGATAATAGGTGTAACCTTAAGGATTTATTACCGTGGAAAATGAGATTTATAAATGAATTGTAACCATGTGACAAAATAGTCCAAGTGTTAAATCCCCCTGCTGTTAAATGTACTGTAGCGCTGTAACCTGCCAATAGTTTCTTGGAGCACTGAAAGTTTTTGTCCCGGAAAAGCAGCCAGGAAAGTGCTCAAAACCAAATGAACATTTTCTAGCCTGATTTATACAACACAACTTCATAACTCTAAACTCTAAAGTGCAACTTAAAAAAAAACAGCTTGCCATCTGTTAGGCGACAGCAGAGAGAGAAAGTAGGATGGGTTGCCAGAGCTTAACAAGCAAGCATCAGCAACAGTAGCGGCGATGATTTCCAGTGTTATTCCAAATGGCTGACCAGCCCAATCGAGATGAGTTATCCCAGCTTTGGAGAGGCTAAGCTAGCCTTGTACTTGGGACTGCAAACTGCTACAGACTAAAATTCTAAGAAGATAGTTGAGAGACACGGCTCTGAACTGGTGAATTGACAAGGTGTCCTTGATGAATACTAATTATATTGTATTAATACTAATATGTGAGGGGGGGGGGGGGGGAAGGAATGGTGCTCAGACTTACTTTCTCAGGTGTTCGTGCTCCTTCAGAAACAGCTCTGTTCTTCTGTTGTTGACCCCGGAACCACTCTTGTATGTCCTGAAGAAGGCACACAGATGGATATACTGATAAAAGCACTGATATTATGAATACAAAAAGAAGAAGGAAGAAATGAGCTATCTGTGTAGCCTGGTATCCAGGCTACGGCAGTGTTCAGCACTCTTGGTGTTTGCATTGTGCTTCATAAGATTCCTATTCATCCATCTTTATGAATGGCCATGCAAGTTCCAAGAGAGCTGAGAACTGCCATTCATAGGGGCTGGATACCAGGGGACCATCTCTGCCCTATCTGTAAAACAGTCAGAGAATGACAATGTCCTGCATTTCCACCTTCTCGGTCAAAGTCGTAGGAAACCATTTTTTTCTCTCCAACACTGTCCTCTTTTTTGTTTTCTTTCTTCACAACAATTCAAGACACATCAGATCAAGGTCTCCTATATTAATTCATTTTTCTTTTACAACCTGGGCCTTATTTCCAGCTTTAATTATGATTTTTAACTCACCCTGAAAAGTTTTTTTTTTTATATCGATGCACCAGGAAGCTGTAATTCACCAAGCAGCGGCTAGGAAACGAGGAATAGGGGGCATGTGGAATGCATGTATTTACGTCCTGTAAATAGATTATTTTCTGACATGCAGCGGCTCATATCCTTATTATATGATACTGACATGAATGTGACTCGCTGTATTTACCTCTGCCAGTCATCCATTCCTCTCTCTTCCATCCGGGGACTGACAGACTCGGAGCGGTCGATCAAGCCGCCATGAGCGTCCACGGCAGGCTAAGGGCTAAACACACATAGGACGGCTGGATATTTATCTGATTTCGATATTATAGATGCTGCATTTGAATTCGATGGCCGCCCGTATTTATTTGAGCCGGTCGGGACGGACGTCATCAGGATTACAAACCGAGGAGCGACAGCTGCTATCTCTACCAATGTGACAAACAGCAAACAGAGCCAGGGGTGAATACATCGTTCATTTTCTCATTGTCTCTATGATATAATAAGGATATGAGCTGCTGCGCGTCCGAAAATAAGCTATTTACAGGACGTAAATACACGCATTACACATGCCCCGTATTCCTCGTTTCCATGCCGCTGCTCGGCACACATTGCTTGCTTCGTGGTGCATCGATATTAAAAAAAAAACTTTTCAGGGTGAGTTATAAATCATAATAATTAAAACTGGAAATAAGGGCCAGGTTGTAAAAACACGGAATTCTCCTTTAAAACAGTCTCTTTTGTACAGCGGATGTGAAGGTAAGGGCCTCGCTGCGGCACCTGTCCGTCCCGCTGTACTCGACTTCGAGAAGGAAAAGTTCATTTCCCTCAAGAACGTTCCATTTCCACATGTGATGAAGCGCCTGTCAAACAGCAGCACAGTGCGCTCCTATCTAATATGGGCGGGCAGTCAGGCACGCTCCGTTTATCATTTCTGTTCACTGGGTGCATATAAATTATACGTCTATGACTCAAGAGAGACTACCAAATGGAAAGGAGGGGAAAAACAAAGCATTCTCAGGGCAACTGGGTGCAACAAGAGCCCAAATCAATGTCTGCCAATGTATGTGGAAGTGGCCCCGGCTGCTGCTGGGAGCTTCTCTCCAGCTCTCACAGCAGCCAGCAGGAAGCAGGGCAGGGCAGAGCAGAGCACGCTTCAGCTCCGTCTCTGTTCTCCTCCAGACCTCCATCTCCCTCGCACACAGCCATTTAGATGGGCGTAAATAATACATGGAGGAGCAGGGGAGCAGAAAATAGAGGGAGGAAGAACCAGAGGGGGGAGGAGGACCAGAGGGGGGGCGAGGACCAGAGGGGGGAGGAGGACCAGAGGGGGGAGGAGGACCAGAGGGGGGGCGAGGACCAGAGGGGGGGCGAGGACCAGAGGGGGGAGGAGGACCAGAGGGGGGAGGAGGACCAGAGGGGGGAGGAGGACCAGAGGGGGAGGAGGACCAGAGGGGGGAAGGAGGACCTGAGGGGGGAGGAGGACCAGAGGGGGGAGGAGGACCAGAGGGGGGAGGAGGACCGGGGGGGGAGGAGGACCGGGGGGGGAGGAGGACCAGAGGGGGGAGGAGGACCAGAGGGGGGAGGAGGACCAGAGGGGGGGCGAGGACCAGAGGGGGGAGGAGGACCAGGGAGGACCAGTGGATTTGCAAACGGCATTTTCAAGAACTTGAGTGAGTCACACAATTTTACACAAAAGACTTTTTGAACGTGTGCCTGATTAAAAAAAAAAAGGAAAAGAAAAGACGGGTTTAAAAACAGGTGCGTGGGAGTCTGGGACGTTTAATAAACTATTGATTGTTCCCTGTGCCGCGTCATTCCTCTGTGCTCCATCCATGCATTATGTATTTAAGAAAACATTGATTCTATCCTAATATTGATTTCAACATGCTAATAAGGTAACACAGCAGCGTTTTGGTGTGCTCTAACGTTACGCCTAAAGCCAGCAGGCAACGAAGCGCTCACAGATAATGGATGGGCTTTGCTATAGCGCTTGTCGTCACACCCATTCTCTCCAGCTGGATGCAACTGTAGCCTTCAGCATCACTTAACAGCTGCCTCCCCCCAGCGCCCTGCTGGATGTCTGTCCATTTAACACAGCCCCACCCTCCTGTTGGGCTAGAACAAGAGAAAGTGGAGGAGGAGGAGGAGG
The DNA here is from genome assembly GCF_964638095.1 of Poromitra crassiceps. Lineage (NCBI taxonomy): Eukaryota > Metazoa > Chordata > Actinopteri > Beryciformes > Melamphaidae > Poromitra > Poromitra crassiceps. The sequence goes on along the minus strand of NC_139642.1, from coordinate 22,092,227 downwards.
AGACAATCACTGAAACATTATAGCATGAACACACATACACATTACCAACCAACCACCACACGGTCAACACGGTAATCCAGGAACAAACATGCCTACTTCTCCCCCAGTAGCTCCAGCAAAACAATGCTTGAATGTTAATACTGTAGTCCACGCGCACACACGCACACACACACACACACACACACACACACACACACACACACACACACACACACACACACACACACACACACACACCCACACACACACACACACACACACACACCCAAGTGGTTGCCTTGACGAGCCAGTTGCCCAACAAGCGACGCCACGTATTGGCGTCGCTGACAGCCAGTTTCATCATTGCAGCAATGCGTTTTCAAAGGGCACCGATGTAAATCACAGGCTGGCTGTCATTTTGTGCTGCTGACATTTATACAATCAAAGCAGGAATAGTGGGAGGAGGAGGGGCCTGAGATCAGCGCTGATGTGGTGATTGAGACAGCTGTGCTGGCAAAGTGTCTTGTCTGCCTATGTGTGTGTTTTCATATGAAGAAGAATCTGAGAGCACACACAGCGAGCCATCATTGGTACAGTGATGGTTTAAGTGGTCCTATTGTCGATGTAGGTGGTTAGATGAGCGCACAGGGTTTGTGTGCACAGGTTCTGTTAGTGAGTGCATGCACGCGCCTGTGTTTGTACAGTATGAGGAGGAAAGAGGAAAGTTGTGGACATAACCTTGATATAACATGAAAAGTAGCGTGACCAGCTCCCTGGTCTGGTGTGCTCCATTCCATCCCAGAGATCTCTACTGCCCTCTACCTGACAGAAGGGAGAAGAAAAGCCTCAGATATCAGTCACTGCACCACTGGCACTGATGTGCGACTAACATTTGACCACAACTTCCAACATTTCGCCATCCAAAAACCCAAAACAACCCCAAGCACAACTTACGCACAAAAATGGCTAAATAACAGTATTGAGCAGGCCCCTGCCACACGAGGCAGTGTTAGGCTGAGCACCGTGCATTAGAATGGGCAGCACTGAGCCTGTTGGTGCGGTCAACGGGAGCTCCTGACCATTAGTCATGTGATTTAATGAGAAGACTGGGGGGAAATAGTGCTTGTAGCGCAGGGCAGCCATGTGGGTTGTTCCCTAATGGTTACAAGACGAGGTCAGAACCTAGTACCGTAATTTCCGCACTATAAGGCGCACCTGAGTATAAGCCGCAGCAGCAAAATTGACTGTTTGTTACATATATAAGCCGCACCGGACTATAAGCCGCAGGTGTTTTAATGTTTAATTATCATATGTAAGGGTTCGTGCACAGAGGGGATTGTCGGGAAAGAGATGGCTGTTTGGGGAAGCTCCCATTTATTCACACAACACCATGCAACACAATGCAACACCACAACAACACCACAACAAGGTGCAGTACACTTTTTTATCTTGTATACTGTATATATATAACGCTCTTGGTGGCTGTGCGGCCGTTTAAAACAACGGGTGGGCTTCAAAACGTGAGCATCAGGCGTTGTGAAACTATTTCTCCAAACTGGCACGAAAAGTCAAGTCACTAATCCTCATCTTCGTCTTCTTCCTGCGTACTAAAACCACCAAACTCCTCATCTTCAGTGTCGGAAACGAAGAGGTTCAGGGTGGCTTCGTCAGCCACTCTCCTCTCTCCTTCGTTGTCGCTCTCAAAACCAACGAACTCCTCTTCGTCACTGTCGGAATCGAACAGCCTCTGAAGGGCCTCAGCTGTGGCGGCGCCCTCCTCTTCATCACGCAGCAGTCCAGCCTTTCGGAACCCGTTGGTGATCGTGGATGTTTTGACACTCCTCCACGCTGTCAGGATCCACTCGCAAACTTGAGCGAAAGTTGCTTTTCGCATGCGACCAGTTTTGGTGAATGATTTATCGCCGCTAGTCATCCACGCCTCCCACTGAACGCGTAGTGCCACTTTGAACGCACGATTGACACTGATGTCAAGTGGCTGCAGATGCTTCGTTGTGCCCCCAGGAATCACAGCTGGAATTGAGTTTGTGCTCTTGATGGCTGCTTTCACAGAATCTGTTATATGGGCCCTCATGCTGTCCAAAACGAGCAAAGCTTTTTTTTGGCGAAAGAATCCTCCAGGGCGCTTGACGTAGCACTCATTCAGCCACTCCTTCATTACGCTCTCCATCATCCACCCTTTCTTGTTGACTTTAAAGCAGATGCCGCTGGGGATCTTTTCTTTTGGCATTGTGATCCGCTTAAAAATCACCATTGGCGGCAGCTTTAATCCAGATGCTGTGCAGCCAAGAACACAAGTGAAATTCGTTCTCTCGTGCCCAGTGGTTCTCAACGTGATGGACGATTCACCTTTCTTGTTAACAGTCCGAGTGAGAGGCAGGTCAAACGTCAAAGGCACTTCATCCATATTTATGATCTGGTCCGGTCCGATGGAATATTCCTCTATCTTTCTTTGTGTGAATTCACCGAAGTTTGTTATTTTTTCCTGATAGTCGGGAGGGAGTTGCTGACACACAGTCGTCCGCGCCCTGCTGGACAGTCCCTTTCGTCTCATAAATCTGAAACACCAGGATGGTCCACCTCTAAAATGTTCAATTTTCATTTCGGTGGCGACTGTTTTGGCCTTCAGTCGGATCTGCACGGTGGAAGCACCTCGGCCGTCTGCTCTCTGTGTCAACACCCAATCTTCCATTAAGTCTTCAAGTTCGGGCCATCTGCTTTTATTACCTCTGAAAGCTTTTTTTGACTTTTTGCATTGAGACAGTTCTTCCCGCTGGCGTTTCCAACGTCTCACCATTGACTCATTGATGCCAAGGGTACGTGCGGCTGCTCGATTTCCTTCTTTTACTGCCAGATTGACTGCCTTTAACTTAAAAGCTGCATCATGTGCATTTCTACGTTTGTTTTCCATGATGAGGGTTTGTGCATGATCCTTTGTTGTTGTTGTTGTCGTTCCTTTGTCTCGCTACTGTCTCGCTCTCGTAATGTCTGTCTGTCTTGCTCTCGTTCTCGGTTCCGGTTCCGCTTTTACTTTTGCGCGCTACCTGTCTCACTCTTTTCCGGCCTTTTCCGGCCTCCCGCTCCCGACTGTAACCTGTAAAATCCATAGATTTAGGAGGTCCCCTAGTGGCCGTTAGCTGGAAAAATCCATAGATAAGCCGCACCGTTATATAAGCCGCAGGGCCGAAAACTGGGGGAAAAAGACGCGGCTTATAGTGCGGAAATTACGGTATATATGTGGGCTGGACCGTGTTCCGGCCGACCAATGATGTAACTCCATCACTCGCTCAGTGACAGACATTCATTCAGCTGGCCCGGCGGTTGCGGTCCAGCCAAAAATGGACTGCTTATGTGAACTGTGTGACGATTGATATTAGACAACGATGGCTTGGCGACAGGTTGATAAAAGTATTAAAACGGGGGTCCCTTTAAGAATACTATTACTGTTGATTAAAAAATATATATATGGTTGGTCCCAGTGGCTCACCTGGTAGATCGCGTACCATTAAAGGAACACTCCGCCCATTTTCAACCAGCTTTGTATCATTAGAACATCAGTAGTATATCAGAAAACTGTAAACGGTTTTGAAGTCTGTCATTTAATTTGACAGTTATTGAGTGTTAAAGTGTGGACCAGTGACATCACTGGTCCACACTAACTCAAATTAATAACTCATTAACTCGGATCAACTCTCAATAACTGTCAAACTATTCATCATTCATGTAGTTTGACAGTTATTGAGAGTTGATTTGAGTTAATGAGTTACCGGTATTCATTTGAGTTAGTGTGGACCAGTGATGTCACTGGTCCACACTTTAACACTCAATAACTGTCAAATTAAATGACAGACTTCAAAACCGTTTACAGTTTTCTGATATACTACTGATGTTCTAATGATACAAAGCTGGTTGAAAATGGGCGGAGTGTTCCTTTAAGGCTTAGTCGTTCACACAGCCGACCCGGGTTCGACTCCGACCTGCGGTCATTTGCTGCATGTCCTCCCCTCTCTCCCTCCCTGCTTTCCTGATGCTGTCTAGCACATACTAATACTATCCAATCAAATAAAGGCTAAATGCTAAGGCATATATATATATATATATATAGAAAAAGAAAAGACTGCACCAATACAGCAGGTCATCTGTGAGTAAATCACTACAGGGTTCATGCATGCAATCTGTCTAGAAGATTGGATGGACTTTGCTCATAAGCCCAACCTACAGAGGCCCTGACTTTTGAAGCGTTTTCTGAAAATCACGTTCAAAAATCTTCACTGCTTCATTTGTGAGGATTATCTTGCTGAACACAAAGGTCGCTGTTTCGTAAACTTTTGACAAGCACAGACCTTATTTCAAGCCTTTAACCAAAAAAAACATAGAAAGATCCCATTGACTTTTACACGTAGGAACCGGAAGTGCTAACGTCATCCATCTATGTCTTCTGGACTCATTACTGCGGGACTCTATAGACAAGGAATTGTGGAGTTACAGGCTCAAATGCAGATCGTTGGCCTTTCAGTTTGAACCGCGTCATTTCAAATAGACAGCCTCCATTTGTCGACAGCAAAAATAATGAATCTTGTACAGTCTCTCACTAACGCGGAAGGCAAGTGCAATTAAATCAATAGCTCTGAGACGCTTGGAGGGTTTGACTTGCATCACAAGCTGTCAGAGTGACAAAGTGATCATGTGGAGGGAAGTGGAGCAGTGGCTGCCTGAGCAATTTCTATCTCCTCCAGCTCCATCCAGCGTTTCCTGCCCGACTGACGGGGTTTCTGGTTGGACGGCACCACAACACAATAACTGGAGCTGATGGTTTGGTCAAAACTCTGATGGTGCCCCAAGGAATTTTACATAATAGGATTCCCCCCCCCAAGTCAGTGATGAAGGACAAGGGGTTGAAGTCCAGCGGGCTGCATTTGTCTCACATTCATTTCTGTCTATGTAATAGTAGGAACCAGCAACTTACAGTACAGTAAGAGATGTCCAGAATCAATCCAGAATTGAAACACTTCACTTTTCTATGCCTGGGCGCCATAAAACTTCATCGTGGTGTCTTAAAAAATATGTTTCTACAAATTGTGTTTGTTATTTATTGAGCAATGTGTCAAATGAATAAAATTAAGTTAGTTGTATTGTTGCAAAATGTAACACTTAACTAGAAATGGTCACATCGTACCTGCAATTTTTCATAAAACTCCTATAGAAGACTTGATGACGGCCTGGACAACTGTTGCTAACCTGTTCTAAGCCCCCTAAGTATGAGAGTTACACTATATATATACCGTAAATTTCGGACTATAAGCCGCGGCTTTTTCCCCGTTTTTTGGCCCTGCGGCTTATATAACGGTGCGGCTTATCTATGGATTTTATCAGCTAACGGCCGCTCGGGGACCTCCAAAATCTATGGATGTTGGTATGAGGCAGAACGAGAGCAAGACAGACATTACGAGAGCGAGACCCTGATTGGATGATGTTGCAAAAAATGTGCCTCGTGACCTGATTGGAGCACTGTGCCACTACGCTCTCTCAGCCACTACAGTAAAACACCCTCCCTCCTCCCTCGCTCCGGGGGGAAAATGGCAGCGATTGAGCCTGAAAGACAGTCTGAATGAAATTGAATGTAACATTCCCAATTCTATGTATTACATTCTAAAAAACTAACGGCAACATTTTGGAAGGCTAAGCCACACAACTAATCTAACTAATCTAATCTAACATCATGCTTCAAAAGATGGAGAACTGGCTGTGTTACGACGATGGCGGCGAGAAGAAGAAGGAAAGAAGGAAATCGAGCAGCAGCACGTAACCTTGGCATCAGGGTGTTGACACAGAGAGCAGACGGCCGAGGTGTGTCCACCGTTCAGATCCGACTGAAGGCCAAAACAGTCGCCACCGAAATGAAAATTGAACATTTTAGAGGTGGACCATCCTGGTGTTTCAGATTTATGAGACGAAAGGGACTGTCCGTCAGGGCGCGGACGACTGTGTGTCAGCAACTCCCTCCCGACTACCAGGAGAAAATTACAAACTTCGGCGAATTCACACAAAGAAAGATCAAGGAATATTCCATCGGACCGGAGCAGATCATAAATATGGATGAAGTGCCTTTGACGTTCGACCTGCCTCTCACTAGGACTGTTAACAAGAAAGGTGAATCGTCCATCACGTTGAGAACCACAGGTCACGAGAGAACGAATTTCACTTGTGTTCTTGGCTGCACAGCATCTGGAGTAAAGCTCCCGCCGATGGTGATTTTTAAGCGTCTCACAATGCCAAAAGAAAAGATCCCCAGCGGGATATGCTTGTTTTGTTGAAATGTTAATAAATGGGAGCTTCCCCAAACAGCCATCTCTTTCCCGACAATCCCCTCTGTGCACGAACCCTTACATATGGTAATTAAACATCAAAACACCCGCGGCTTATAGTCTTGTGCGGCTTATATATGTAACAAACAGGCAATTTTGCTGCTGCGGCTTATACTCAGGTGCGCCTTATAGTGCGGAAATTACGGTAGTTACATTACGGTGTACGAGCAAAAACCTGTGAGAAATTACCTTAAATAAATTAATCAAATTCTTTCATAATATATGGGGGCTGAGCCCCTATAATGAACAAAACACACAAACTGCTTCTCCAGAGGCAGCTGCATTTGATCTTACATTCTGAGACGTACATGTGGAGAACTTGTGATGTAAGGTGAGTGCGAGATATGAGATAGACCATGCATGACTGTTTGAGACACCAGCAGGTAGGGCTGTGCGATTTTGCCTAAAACTAAAATTGACGATTTTTTCTCTCAAAACTCGATTTTCGATTTCGATTTCGATTTATTATACTATTATACTTCTCTAAACATTTGTTGCCCTGCAGAGCTCTTTTTCCCCCTTTTTTCCATAATTGACAATTTACGCTTTTACTCTGAAGGTAGAACAACTCAACTTCCTGTTTTAGCTTGCCGCTGCTATGCTTAACTTCCTGGCTGTTGCTTGCTAACTTGACACTGGTGGATTTGCGTGTTCCTCCGTGAGATAATTATATTAGTGTCTAAGCGACCACCCGTGCTCGGAGTTATATCTGTACTAGAATAACACAAAGTCACAACAGGAATGCGTGGAACTGCGATAGCAGTTAGGGGGAAATTCAGACACACAGGGACAGGTGAGTCAGCTGAGGCTGATAACTTACAGCCATGAATACAGCCAATCTATCAGTACTCGGTAGCCTCACGTGTTGTTTTGTTATTATGTGAACTGTAAAGGCAGCGTTTCATCGTCCGGTGATAACGTCTGTGTTCGTGTGCGTGCGTGAGTGTGTTGTGGCAATCGTTATCTTGTAGGCTACAGCCCGCAGTGCAACAAGCTGCGCTCAGTGCTCACTCTGTGCTTTTTGGTCGGAGGTGTTGAAATAAGTCCATTGCGCTGCTGTCTTTAGCCAGTATCACAGCCTCTAGAGAGACTTTACAGCAGGGAGAATGGACAAGTAGCAGCATGCAAACATGAGAGAGAGCCGCCCCGCGTAACGTACTTACCCTAGTTAAAGTGAAAAAAAAAAAAAAAAAAATTTAATAAAAAAAAAAAAAAAAAAAAAAAAAACGATTTTACGATTTTCATTTTTTTAACATCGTCCTAACTAATTAATTCGATTACGATTCAAAATCGATTAATCGCACAGCCCTACCAGCAGGTTATATATTGTAGATACGAGATAGACCATGCATGACTGTTTGAGACACCAGCAGGTTATATATTGTAGATACGAGATAGACCATGCATGACTGTTTGAGGCACCAGCAGGCTATATATTGTAGATACGAGATAGACCATGCATGACTGTTTGAGGCACCAGCAGGCTATATATTGTAGATACGAGATAGACCATGCATGACTGTTTGAGGCACCAGCAGGTTATATATTGTAGATACAAGATAGACCATGCATGACTGTTTGAGGCACCAGCAGGTTATACAGTATACTGTAGATACGAGATAGACCATGCATGACTGTTTGAGGCACCAGCAGGTTATATACTGTAGATATGAGATAGACCATGCATGACTGTTTGAGGCACCAGCAGGCTATATATTGTAGATACCAGATAGACCATGCATGACTGTTTGAGACACCAGCAGGTTATATACTGTAGATATGAGATAGACCATGCATGACTGTTTGAGGCACCAGCAGGCTATATACTGTAGATACGAGATAGACCATGCATGACTGTTTGAGGCACCAGCAGGCTATATACTGTAGATACGAGATAGACCATGCATGACTGTTTGAGGCACCAGCAGGCTATATACTGTAGATACCAGATAGACCATGCATGACTGTTTGAGGCACCAGCAGGCTATATACTGTAGATACGAGATAGACCATGCATGACTGTTTGAGACACCAGCAGGCTATATATTGTAGATACGAGATAGACCATGCATGACTGTTTGAGGCACCAGCAGGCTATATACTGTAGATACGAGATAGACCATGCATGACTGTTTGAGGCACCAGCAGGCTATATATACTGTAGATACCAGATAGACCATGCATGACTGTTTGAGGCACCAGCAGGCTATATACTGTAGATACGAGATAGACCATGCATGACTGTTTGAGGCACCAGCAGGCTATATATACTGTAGATACCAGATAGACCATGCATGACTGTTTGAGGCACCAGCAGGCTATATACTGTAGATACGAGACAGGTGGAGAAGGATCAATAGGGAGCCTGCACTGGTCCTCCTTATGCACACTGCTGTGTCTTACAGATCAATAAGCCATTAACAAACGACGGGAGTCATGGTCTGGGGGAGGAGTCATGGTCTGGGGGAGGAGTCATGGTCTGGGGGAGACCCCACCTCATTTCAATACACTCACTCACAACCAGGTCAATCAGAGGAGAAAACACACTTTCTCAACAAGGCCAAAGAAGCCATGAATCTTCTCCGTTTTTATTGGAGTACATTTTTTTTTAAGAGCCGTGCCAAGGTCAGAAGTCAAAGGTTCAACTATCCTTAGAAGCAAGGTCAGCTCAGCACAGCAGTGGGTAGAATTTATGTACATTCAAAGCAAAAATAAAAAATAAATTATATTTGTGTACTTTATTATCCCAGCGGGGAAATTTAGCATCATCAATCATCATTTGACCCATCGTATAGACGGTTTTCACCAGAGCGCAAACCCACAGCACTTCCTTTTTCTCAGCATTCGGCAAACTGCAGAAATATTCACTCGACATCGTTACTTTTGTTTTCGCTGCTCAGCTGTATAGACGGTTTTCACGGAATGGTCAGTCCTGCACTTGAATGTTTTTTTTTCTTTTATGTCCATAGCAAACACTGCAACAGGAAGTGAGCGGGGGTTCAATTTAAAATGTTTTTGTTGTCAAGTTAAAACCGTCTATATACTAGGTACCTACCTAGAGGAGCAGTGGGCAGTAGGGATGCACTGATATGGAAATGTTGGCCGATATCGATAACCGATATCAACATTGCTATTATGGCCGATAAACGATATTTACCAATGTCGATATGATCTGTATAAAAACACATTTCTGTCATAATCAAATTTTGTACATACTGAAAAACGCATATCAACACTGTGAATTTGAAAAAAGTAATGCATTCCAAAAAGCCCATAAATCATTATTATTTATTTCCTCTCAATTTCGGCTGATACTGTACTGATAACTGATATTAAAATTGTAACTTTGGACAGATTCCGATATGTAAAAAAAATACAAAAATCGGCCGATACTATAGTACCGATATGATTGCCAATATATCATGCAACCCTAGTGGGCAGCCACAGTACAGCGCCCGGAGACCAACTCCAGTTCTGTTGCCAGTGCCTTGGTCAGGGGCACTGACAGGAGTCTTAACCCTAACATACATGTCTTTGACAGTGGGAGGAAACCAGAGCACCCGGAGGAACCCCACACAGACACAGGCAGAACATGCAACCTCCACACAGAGGACGTGGGACGTACCGGGGTTGGAACCCAGGACCTTCTTCCTGTGAGGCAACAGTGCTAACCACTGAGCCACCGTGCCCTCCGTGAATAATGCTCAGCAGTGTTTACTGTATTCCACCAGGGGCCACTGATGTCAAAATGCAAGCATACCTGTACATCATGTGACCATACTACCTCTCCTGCAATATCTTACTATACACTTTTTATTTTGCCATGACACGACACACTCATCAGACACGCCAGTTCACGCCTCTGTGCTGAACCAACTGTGGCACGCTGACATCTCTCTCCTTCATTTCTTGTCTCTCTCTCCATTAGCTATCTAGTTAGCTAATACAACACTCTTAACAACCCTAAAGCTGTGTTCACACCGAGATATTTATTTTTCTCTCTGTCGCTCAAGTCAACTCTTTGGAATCGCTCTGTCGCTCCGTTTAAATCGCTCATCAACAGGCACAATAATTGACGGACATCTGGGGGCTATAACGT
>NC_139642.1:21984266-22079266 GCF_964638095.1 Poromitra crassiceps | reverse complement strand
ACGATAACTGTGGTTACTTGAGCAAGCACGTTTTCTGCATGATATATAATGTAAATATGGGCGCATATCCGAAAACTATACGACGATACACTATATCTGTGATAGGCAAAATCAGGCCCATATCAGACCGATATATCATTGTCATTCCCCAATTTCCATTTGTACACATTCAGTGTTGGGCATGTTACTCAGGAAATGTAATTAGTTACTTATTACCTATTACTCCTTTAAAAAGTAATACAACTACTTTATTTATGACTAGGTATCAAAAGTAATTAGTTATATTACATGTTACTTTACTATTACTTTCGCTACCCCCCGCCCTCCCCTTCCGAAAAGCATATCTCCACACAGTAACTTCAAGTTACTTGGATTAGTAACTGTAAAATAATTACTGTTTTGGAAAAATTGTAATCCCTTACATTACTAGTTACTGGGAAAGTAATACAGTTACAGTAACATGTTACTTTACTTTACTGCCCTACACTGTACACATTAATCTAATCTGACATTACACTAAAGCCATCTATAGTGACGTGGCAGCTCATGATGCAATCATAAGTCAGTCACTGTCACACAGTCATGTGTCATGGGGGAACTTCTCTTTGACTGGCCTTTCTTCCTCAGTCCTTTATTTCATAACGTATTCGCGATGATTTCCAGGCTTTACCTCACTCCAATCACAGGAATGAGAGAAATTCGCTTTCTTTCTTCCTGTGATATGCCCTTTTTTTACCATCAAAGAACGCTCCCAAGCTCTGGAACTCTCTCCCCCCGGACATTAGAGAATCAGACTCCCTGTCTTCCAATCCCGCCTCCAAACCCATCTCTTCTCCTCTGCCTTCTCCTAGCTCTCCCCCTGCCTATCCCTGTGTGCCTGTGTCGTGTTTGTCCATTGTCTGTTGCACTTGCGTCGTCCCTGCCCCTTTAGTGTTTCTTTTGTAAAGTGTCTTTGAGTCCTAGAAAAGCGCTATAAAAAACCCATGTTTATTATTATTATTATTAACATCCACATAATGTTTCTGTTGAGAGATTATTACACCTCTACTGTCTCTATAGCTATGTCACTGGAAGATGAGAAAGAAGTGTCTTGTCTTACGTTTCTCCTCGACGTCCATCCCTGGAACTGCTGTAGCTGGTGCACAGTTTACTGAAGGAGACAAGCTTCAGGTCCAGCTCATTCTCCAGCTGCCTGGCCTGTTTTCGCATGTCTAACACACACACACACACACACACACACACACACACACACACACACAAAGACAAAACTTCTAACCACTGACATCTTTCATTTGAGATTCTTATCGACGCCAAATGTGAATGACGATCTTCGGCTAAGTTATGTATTTTATTTATTAACTGATAGGGCTGCACAATATGCAAAAAAAACTGGGATTGTAATACGATTTTAGTGGGAATGGTAATTTTTGTATTTGATTTTAACTGAAAAAATATATATATGATGTGATTTTTACTGGTGTCTGTACCAATCCGGTGTCTGCAAAATATGATTTGTAGGCATCTCTGTTGCACCACAATGCTTCATTTAATGGTATGCTGTGTTGTGAGTTGTGACACATTTTACCTTTATCAAATACTTGCAGGTTCCTGCAATTTGGATATTGCATTTGGCCATATTGAGATATGATTAATTGCCCTAATTCAGATAATAAAGGACCAAGTTAACCTAAAAAGTTGTAACCTCCTCCATATTCGTCCCTTGTAACTTCAAACAATGGACTAGCGGTTAGCCCTTCTCAGGACGCTGATTCAGGTCGTATGACGTGAATATACCAGCGTCCTGAGAAGGGCTATTCACAATGGACCAAGGATAATACTGTGATTTGAACGTTGACTCATCAGCAGCAGCTGATGAGTGACAGCTGGCAAACAGCTGTGCCAGGTGTGACTAGCTAACGGTTAACCAATTTGCTGCAATGGCAGCACATCTCATATTTACACAGGGACAGGTAGCGTTATGGCGATATTTGCTTATCGTATGCCTCCCGACTATCATCAGTCAGATGGAAACAAGCAAACAGCAAGTTGTTGCAAAGCTAACCAGAACCGAAGCGCTAACGTTAGCTTGTAGCGTGCTAGCCGTTAAGACACCTGGGCGACACATTGTTGACTTTTCCCACCCGAGCTCATCGGCCCTGGCGCTGACAGCGCTATTTCTGACAACATGATACAGTAACACACATTGCTATCAAATTATACAACGATAAGGTTAGTTGGGGTGACAAAATGTTCCACCTCACCTTCCCAATAGTTGCTGCTTCCTATCCCTGCCATCTTTGTTGTTCTGTTACGTCACCAGCTTCCTGAGTGCGTCATATCACGTGTCAGTATTGACATGTTGGTAAATGGCGCCCCCCCGTGGCGCATGAATGTATATATATATTTTTTTTTTCTTTTGGCGCATGAATGTAGAATTTTCGTAAAATGCTTATTAAATAGTTTGACTTTTATACTTACGTACTTTGTTAAATGTTATTAGATGTCATGTTTTCATTACTGAACAGTCCGTTTACACATAAGTGACACAAAATACAATGCAACAACACACAAGCAAAAGGCAAGCACTTAACTGTCCGGTGGGTGGTTTTATTTAATTCCATTATGTTCCATTGGTGTGTGTTCATGTTACATGTCATCATGACCACGCATATAAAGTCATTACATGTTTTATTGTGTGAAGATTCGTGGTTAAGGTGAATTGCACTTATTTTCTCATTCACAATTGGCAAACATCTCATTATTTACAGCCGATTCCATTTTATATAAAAACTTTACACTGACACTTCATCTCCCTGACGCTCAACATTCAAAATTCTCTCTCTCTCGAACATACAGAAAATACAGAAGAAAAAATAATCTACAAAACTGTCCTTCTCTGCACACATAACAGGGTTTATTTGATTACAACTGCATTTTGTGAGAGGGCCAAAACCTAAATATAAAATAATCTCTTCCCAAAAGCTTCGATGCTGCAATTTGAAATCAAGGCAAATTGAGCATGTTCAGGAGAGCAGGAGTGTATTCCTTCAACTTATGTCCATAACACGATGATGCATGGCATCCTATAAATTAAGTATGTCCTGGATTCTTATTTGATCCCAGACTTAAGAACTACCTGATATTTTAAAGGTTGGGTGCAATGATTTGAATTCCGTCAGGAATAGCTTGCCATGGATTTCTGACTCAGACTCAAGGAGTTTTAGTTCACTTTATTCCTTTTTCCACAGTTCCATCTTTTTTTTATAATTGCTTTAAAATCCCTTTCTCTATGCTCTGCCAGTTTTCAGTAGGTTAAATGTGTGTTGCCCTGTCCAATAGCACCACACATTTGTCTTGGCCACGATGTCTGAAGAGGAAGCATCCATCCTTCATAGCACAATCAGTGCTAAAGTAAATTGGGCATATAAATTAATTAATATAAATATAAATTGGGCTATAAGATTATTAAGAAGGCGAAGGACCTCTCTCACTCTCTCCTTCTGTCTGTCTGTGTCTGGGGCGAGGGATGATATAACATGGATGTTCAAAGTAATAGAAATGAGAGATTGCAAATTACTGCATTATGGTAATTTTTACACCAGTCTACATTGTTCTCACAGCCCCCAAGCCAATCTGCCACTAGCCGCTCTCTTTCATACAGCTGCATTGCACTGGACCTTTAAAACATCTGGTAGGCGCTGCCCTCAATTTGATTAATCACAATTTAATATAGTCACCATTGAAATGGAATATTAATGGTCGGAGAGCACTTTTCTTGTTTCTTGTATTGTTTATAAGGGGGGAAACAGTGACTTATATAGAGGAATACAGTGCAAGATAGACATAGGTTAATGTCACATTGGGGCATTTTGTCTTTTGTTCTGCACATTTACGCCTGAATTAATGTTCCACTGATTGGGCCATGGATGAATGAGACAACGGTGTGTCTCAATGGGTAATTTTCCATGTACAGAGAGTTTAGACAGACATGAACCAACACAAACTTATTCTAAAGAAGAAAAAATGAAAAAGACAGTAGATACATTCTCCCTCCAATGATTAAACATTGAGACATTTTGAGTGTCTTTCTTGGCCAATGATAAGGGACGATCCTTGCTTTCCGTGTAGTAGTGCAAGTTGCATAGAGGGCCCTGCACTAACTGAGAAGGCTTTCATTCAAGCGTTGTGACATTAGACTCTCTCTCTCTCTGATGCTCTCTAAAGCTTTTGAGAAGCTCGCACCAGTACGGGTTTTGGCCACATTGACTAAGAGGAGAAGTAGAAAACTATCAATCAAACCCATCATCTGTGCAGGAACAGTGCAACATTGGAATTCCAGCAGTAGTCAGAACTAGTCGATCATGTCTCTTTTCCTACCACCTGAGTATAGGATGGATCTGATTCCAGCATGGACCAGGTTTTTTTTAATCTATTCACTATGTTGCTGCTATATCCGTTATGTACTAGAGCCCCACCTAAGACTGTAATTCTACAGAAGCCAAGGCACAGTATTGGATTCTCCCTCCCAAAGGCTCAAACAGTTACATGTGGCAACGCTGCCTTGGACAAAAGACAGTGAATTCCATTTCTAAATCAGCTCACTTGTACTAGCTCAAAGAAGTGTCAAAGAGATGCATCATGGGTGGTGGTGACAGACGTCCGTGGTTGGAGGTTGTGTGAGATGACGCAGTTCCATCCAGCGTTCATTACATATCCACGACAGAGCTAAGCAAGAGTTTATTTGGAGTGATACGCTTGACCCCCTAGCCAGGCAAGACAGGTAGTGGTCTAGACAGCGCCCTCGGGTGGCTGGGAAAGGGAAAAAAAAGCTGTGAGACTCGGAGCGCGTCAGAGGGACGGATAATGGCCACATCGGACCAACCCCTCTTCTCTTTCTCTCTCCAGCTCCTTCCACTGATCCAGTCAGGTAGAGACGTGGAGCACAGAGCAGGCCTGCCCTCCAGCCCCTCACAGTTTGTTGGCATAGCAAAAAGAGCGTTTCTATCGCTCTCGACATATCAGTCATAAGTTAAGCCTGCTCTTGTTGGGCCAGGGGTTCAATTTAAGGGGGAGAAACAAAAAAGTAGTGCAGACAGCCCCCCCGAGCGGGCGGGTTCTCAGAGTTTGTTGGCGTACAGCGTCTCCTCGTCGCTCTCGCTCTCGTCCTGGAACTCGTTGGCCAGCAGCGACTTCTTGGAGCCCATGGAGGTGAGGCGGATCTCGTCCTCGTAGTCGTCTCGGTGCTGCCGCAGCCGGTGGAAGCCGTCCTTCTGCCGGTTCGACTTGGCCGAGCACACGCACCAGATGATGCACGCCGTCACCACCAGCGCCGTCATGGAGGCTGCTGCAGGGAGGGACACAAACACACACACAGTCAAACACACCCATCATGCTCATTCATAAAACTTGACACAAGGTTTAGAGTGACGTTTGGGGGCAGATACCGTCAAGCTAAAAGGCCTAAACAGACTCGTCCGTCAGAGCCTCGCCCCGCCCTCCCCGTCTGATGCCGGGTGGAGCGCCGTCATGCGGGGAGGGGGCGCCGTCGGCTGACGGGGGCTGCTCGAAAATGTGACTCAGCGGCAACGATACGTGCGTGACGTCAGCAGTCCTTACCGTCCTCATCGTCGTAAAGTCGTCTTCGACGCATGACGTTATTATAACGAACTAGTTGTGTGGCTTAGCCTTCCCAAATGTTGAGGGTCGTTTTTTAGAATTTAATACATAGAATTGGGAACGTTACATTCAATTTCATTCAGACTGCCTTGCACTCAATCGCCGCCATTTTCCCACGGAGCTTCCACAGGAGGGAGGGTGTAGTGACGTCCTAGCATGTAGGGCTCGCTGGCACCGGCAGACGGCGAGACGGCTCCAATTCGAGGCGGACGGACGAGTCTGTTTAGGCCTTAAGGGGTTTTCTCATTCATAATGGAATACCGGCACATTATTAGCATGCACCGCTATTCTGTTACCGCAAAGTTTTATGAATGAGTCGGACAGTATTTTTATCTTGGTTGTTGAATGCGAGGAAGTAACACCGGCATCACAACACTTAAAAAATATATAAAGCTGTAAAACAGCAGCTGTCATTTTACCTGGGCGAGCCGGCCAATTATAATCGTGATACTGTATTCATAGCTTATAAGGGGCGTTACGTGCTGCCGGGAACGCCCACCTGGCGGTCAAAAAAAAACTTGTTCATTCCGTTGCCTGCGAGTCGACTCACGCTGTTTGTTCAGCCAAAGTGCCGGATAGCCTACCTGTTGTGCTATCGGTTGCACTAAACCGACGAGGAGACACGCCTGGCTTGTGTTTTACAGAATCCCGTCGGAGAAAGAAAGGAGGAGGTTGTGGATTTGTGCGACGTGGTTCAGTCGCTGGGAAGGGCAAAAAAAAATGCTTTTTTTTCTACCATCAAAGTACACACGTCTTTGCTCTTTGCGGCCAACATTTCATCAAAGGTAAGCTCAAGTAACGTTACAATAATGATTAATACCCCGTTAACGTTACTTGAGCTTACCTTTGATGAAATGTTGGCCGCAAAGAGCAAAGACGTGTGTACTTTGATGGTAGAAAAAAAAGCAATTTTTTTTGCCCTTCC
This sequence comes from Poromitra crassiceps, assembly GCF_964638095.1. NCBI lineage: Eukaryota > Metazoa > Chordata > Actinopteri > Beryciformes > Melamphaidae > Poromitra > Poromitra crassiceps. The sequence continues at coordinate 22,072,665 of NC_139642.1, read as the reverse complement.
CAGCGACTGAACCACGTCGCACAAATCCACAACCTCCTCCTTTCTTTCTCCGACGGGATTCTGTAAAACACAAGCCAGGCGTGTCTCCTCGTCGGTTTAGTGCAACCGATAGCACAACAGGTAGGCTATCCGGCACTTTGGCTGAACAAACAGCGTGAGTCGACTCGCAGGCAACGGAATGAACAAGTTTTTTTTTGACCGCCAGGTGGGCGTTCCCGGCAGCACGTAACGCCCCTTATAAGCTATGAATACGATACATGGTTTACAAAAGTCAATTTTCCCAGCAGCCATTTTGACGTGTCAGCAGGGCAAACACAGGTGTCACTAATAAGATGAATGACTGGTCCATTCCATTTAGGTGCTCCAGTGCCATTCCAATGAGCCAGCATGCACAATACCAGGGACTGGCACCTGGAACACCTAAATGGAATATTAGTGTTATTAGTGGAATCATTAGTGTTATTAGTTACACCTGTGTTTACCCTGCTTTGACACGTCAAAATGGCTGCTGTGAAAAAGGTCTGTTCTAGGTTCTCTACCGGTGCTTACCTGCCGTGGCCACCACAAACTCCCTGGGCAGACCGAAGATGCTGTTGTCCATGTCAAACTCAATAATGATGGAGCTAGCAGCTTCATAGGAGGACACCACCACCTGGGGAAGGACAACACCCATGCCATGAGCTGCTAAATGTAGATGTTGAACACACTGTAGGCAACAAGACCTCAAACTACCTTTCAGCCTCTCGCAATTCTAACAGCAGAATCATAGTTATGGAATGATTTGTTTATTGTTATTGTCTTTAGCCGATGCCAACAAGAAAACTAAAGAATAAGAGCTGAGAACTAGATCACATTAAAGTGCTGTTCCAACATGAAGATGAACATGATCGACTCTCTCCTAAGCACTTAAACCAAGTCTCTCATCTATTGCCATCAAGTGTAAAAGCACTGCAGCTCCTGACAATAAATTGGGAGAGATTTGGTGGATTGTATGAATTTTCCCACTACAAATGAGTGTTATCTCTGATGAACAGCGATGAAACACCCGATCTACTATGAATCAGCTCATTCAAAGGAAAGGAGGTTCCATCACAGAGAATGGGGACATCTTGAAACAACTCCTTTCCATTGAATGAGGTGATTCATAGTAGATCAGGTGCACCAAAAAAGAGAACATGTGTAAGCATAGTGCTGGGCACTGTCACTTTGTGCACTTAGGAATAATCTCTCTCTTTTAGGGTGTAGGAGCCTAGGAGTTCAAATCGAATGTATGTAGCACAATTGTTAATCACAATAGTATTTACAGTACTTTTTTCCCCACAATTTGACAAATAGTTGTGCCGCTGGGTTGCTGGAATGAACAAGGAGATATTCTTGCTCTTATTCTTAATTATTGTTATTCAGGCAAAAATGGAAATAATGTTCAATGATTTAAAAAAAACGTAGAATAAAAGATTTTCCCACAAAAGATGTATTGAATGCTTCTGTTAATTATTTGATGTTTATATTGTTGTTTTTTTATCTACCTGTTTTAGACCAAGGACCACAATGGAAATAAGTCTTGACTTTATTGTGCTTTATCCTTGATGTTATTCTTTGAGATCCGTGTCTGTACTTTGTTTAGTGCACTGTATTTCAATTTGTAACCGTCAAATCAAATCAAATCAAATCAAATCTCAAACAACTCCGAATTTCAGAGAAAGGGGAAACCCAAAATTTCACCCAGAACAGAAAAATACCAATTTCTATCCTATGCTATTATCAATCCTAAACATCTCTCTAAGGAGGGATAACAGGCTGCGAGATATCAGATGCTGCTTACAGATGCGTGTTAATCACCTGTCTAACAAGCCTCATTGTCTGCAGGTGTGTCTGCTTAATGTGGTCCGGACCGTTTCCTTGTCCGTTTCTAGTCATCTGAGATCGGATATTAGGACTGGCTCATGAAAATTACGGTAGTTTTATTTAATTTCTTACCTTTATTTTGATAGGTAGAGTAAATGAACAAAATCACCGAATTTGAATTCACGTTTGTCTACCTCGTTGTTTGTTGTATCTCTGCAGCCTGTAAAGTGGTGATTAACTCACTGCCATTAGTAAAGCGTAGTGTAAAAGCAAAGCAGGAACCTAGACCTAACGGAGCTCAGGCATCCAGGACTTCAACCCGTGAGGTTTCAGACGTGATCGAATGATGGTGGTCATCTGCCCACACAGCCAAGACAGTGTTGCCAGACAGTAAGTGAACCGCTTGAAGTCTTGCTTTTGTAGTATCAATATCTTGTTACTTTTATTCAATCAAGAGAAACAGAGGGGAACCTACAGAGTCCTCCGCAGATCAATGTAAGTGACATTGATTTAATTTCCAGAGACATGAGATGCGTCCCTATGGCCTGCGGCGGAGCATTCGATGTCCTAAGAAATATGGGGAGAGTATTAAGGAGAGGACTGACGTGTGGGCTTCAACACGCGATCTGGACCCGGGCCCTGAGCGGGGTGAAGAGGACCCCCAGAAGCCCCTGGACGACAGGTACACGAGGAACGCTGCCGTTCTTCCTGACCTCCATCCTCCCCACAGGGACGAGTCCCTCGCTTCCCAGGAAAAAGGCTCCATCGGTGGGCCGACTAGTCAACCAGGACCTCTGATGATCCATGGCTACACGGTGCCGGAGTACCAGCACACATATCATTCAGTGGTGGATCCCCTGCTCTGCACTCCCTGTGGGAAACGCACAGCTTACAGCCTGGAGCTGGGTTGTGCCATCAAAGAGCGCCTATTCGAAGAGCTGGCCTACCCGACGCTGCAAATTACTGAGCAGCCGAATGGAAAGGTGGAGGTAGTGGAGAGATTTTGTGTGCTCCGCCCCGCCCCTTATATAGACGTAGACTGACAGGGGGAACCATTGTGCCATTCCTCCAAAGACGAACTGTCAAGACAATGCCATGATACTTGTGTTTATAATATTTCACTTAGGCAACTTTTGTTTCCCCTTACCATGTAGCAGCAGCCCAATCTATGTCAAATGCTTGTTTAACAAATATGTGTTAAAAATGTTTTAGACATGAAGGCTTTGCTGTAAAAGTTTTATAAACAGTTACACAAAAAGGTCGAGAATCATTTATGGGGGACTCATGTAGTGCAAAACAGGAATCACTGTTCTGCAGTTTGTCTCCACTCACCCAACCTGAGTCCACACAGTACACTTTGTTCTGTTTGCCAGCCTGTAAACTACTGATATGAATTGTGTGTGCATGATTGCCACCTGTACAATGGAGTGCCAACATGGTGCAGTTGAGTTCTGCTTTCTATCACATAAAACACAACACTGACTCAAAACCACACCGTGTTATGCCTCTCGTTTTGCCCCCAATATTAAATAATCTGGACGGGTTTTGAGTGTTCCTGAGTTGATCCTCTTTCTATCCCATCAGGAACAGTTTCTTGGGGAGGCAGTTTCCCAAACCAGTCCTCAGGTTCTCCCCTCGGGGCAAATGTTTGTTCCCAATTCACTCTTGCACACCTGATCCAATCAAGGCCTCCACACATCCCTGCTGAGGTAGATCAGCTTCCACTGCTCAACCAATCAGTATTAACCCCACAATTGATAGTATTCCGTTACATCACCACACGGCCATTTTGGTAGGAAAACAACAGGTGATTGTGATCAATTAACAGGTGATTGTGATCAATTAACAGGTGATTACAATCAAGTGACACTTACAGCCAATGAGCTGTGTGTATTGTAGCACCCATATTGGTAGGAAAAAGGCTTGTGACATCATCGGAATACTATGAATAGGGTCAGGTTTTGAAGTTGACAAGCAAGATTTCCCATCAGTCATTGACCCTCGCTGGAGCTCCCAAAACAAATATTGGAGCTTACAAAGGAGTTTACTTATGTCTGGAAGTATTGTCGTAGTAACTAACATCATTATTGATGTGACTATTTAGGTAGTTACCTAAAAACAACATGACCTATTGTTGACCTTAAACAACATGACCTATTGTTGACCTTATAACTACTAGCAAGCTAATGCCTAGCATAGCCATGTAAATTCAATATTACTACAAACAGTAGATTTCAGTAAAGCAAAGATTTTTTGAAAAGTGATTGAGAAAAATGAATGGTTTTTGTTCATGGGGAGGCGGCATGCGGCCAGGAGCGGATGGGAGTAAGTAATTCAGGATAACATAAGTGTACTATTCATTTGTCTTTATTTCTGAGTAAATTATTACACTTTTAACCTAGCGTTAACCTTATCCTTAATTTGTTACAGATTGTAATATTGAGACGGTGTAAAATGTTTTACTTTACTTTACTTTATTAGGGTAATGCGCAGAGGAAGTGATGTTTGCGTTGGCGACGTTGCAGGGTGTTTCGAATGGAGGAATTTTGTCAAGTGAAGTTTCCTTAACCGCCATTCCCTGAACAGGGAGCAGGGAGTACGGTTTATGTAGACTGTGGAACGGAATGCAACTATTGGCGCACTGGATTGGGGAAACTGCACTGGGACGTTCCATGGGCACTGGAGTTTTTAAAGTGCATAACACATGGTATGCACATAATTGCATACCTCCTGCCGTTGCTGTTGGTAGCCATCGGCAACAGCTTCAATGTTGTGGCTGCCAGGAGCTAGCAGCGCATGGAAGTAGCCACCCTCTGCAGTGAAGACCCTCACCCCCCCGTTCAGCACAATCATGGCACCCACAATGGGCTTCCCGCTCTTGTCCCGCACCACGCCTCGCACCCCTTTATGAACCTGGAAGCGGGTAGAAGTGGAGGCACATTAGTGCTGCACGATTATGGGTAAAGTTACATCATTTTGATAAGATATTGTGATCATACATATTCAATCTCATTTGGGGAACAAAGTTCTTTTATTGCATTTTCTTCATCTTACGTAAATACTGTGATTATCTTAAAGCAGCTACGAGCAACTTTTTCGATTGTTATTAAACAGTATAAATTTAATATCAATGCATCACATCTTACCTCTAATAGTCGACGAGACCAAAGCCGTGTGTATCTGAGATTGCTCCCTTAGGTGATTATTAAGTCTATAGTCTGTCTAAACTCGCGTCAACAGGGGGCTCTCTAGAGCGACCGGACCGGGTAACCCGGAAGTGAAACGCGGAAGTGAAACCAGGAAGTGAAACGCAGCTGCCTTCCTACGCCGTTTGCGCTGCCTAGCAACATAACATCTCTAGTTATATTCTAACAGGTTTTTTGGAAGTTATTTTGTGGTTATGGCCGAAGTGGCTGCTGCAAACCGTTTCATTTCACTTCCTGATCTGCCCTGGCTACAGACACACTAACACTGGCCGATTCACTCGGGGTTCAAGCGAGACTACTCTGCGTTGGTCTCGTCGACTATTAGAGGTAAGATGTGATGCATTGATATTAAATGTATACTGTTTAATAACAATCGAAAAAGTTGCTCGTAGCTGCTTTAAACTACAGCCTGTACTCTAAAATTAAATGCTCCAATATGAAATTTAAAAATGGCCTTGTAATTTAATTTCCATGGTGCACCAGCCATTCCACTGACAAGTCAACTGTTCAAACATCTACACTTAGCTATGTTAAAGCAGCCCACTAAACCGCCCCATGCTGTGACCTCCATGAGAGAAGCTTGCAGCGTACCTCCACCAGCATGCTGAGGAGAGGCTTCTTGTTCTCTGCCCACAGTGTGGCCAGCTGGTCGACGGGGGGGAACAGACAGCAGCCAGTATACACTGTGATCTCTGGACAGTGGCCAAAGTCCACACTGAAGTCCTGCAATCATACACACACAGACACATGCACTTCTGACGGCTCATTCTATTCATATTCTTACATAAAGGTAAACACATTTAAGATCTGTTGAAGTGGTAAGTGAGTAATCCAGGGCCCAGTTGCACAAAGCATCTTAGGTTAAGATTTCCCTTAGTCAGAGTTAAGGTGTCCATAAAATAGAATCAGCTGCGCAAAACACTGTTAAATCTTCTCCATACGGTTAAACATTTTAAGGAAAACATAAGCACAAGATTTAAGGGTGTTTTGTGCAGCCGATTCTATTTTATGGACACCTTAACTCTGACCCTAAGGGAAATCTTAACCTAAGGTGCTTTGTGCAACTGGGCCCAGGTCAATATGGGGTGAAGAGACTCACCTTCATGCTACCCATGTGACTCTGTCTCTCTGCTGCCCTGAGAACGCCGTCCGGGATATTGCCCACTGAGCGAGAGAGACATTCAATCAGCTATTAGCATCATCTCATTATTTTATGACCGGCATTCAGTGCCAGTGTGCAATTATTTTAAATGTTTGTGTGTGCTTAAATTACATACACTGGCCATTATTTGGACATCCAGTGACGCCGAGGTGCATCTTGGCGTGGTTGCTGGCATAAACGTTAGCCAGGTACTTCAGAGTGCCCTCATTTTCAACTGGAGGGGGGAAATGACATGTTAAGCAACATTCAATATTCATCATTAGTCTTGCTCTTGCTATTAGGTATCCTTGTTAAATTTGTCACTGCAAATGAAGACCTTGTCAACTGGCTACGTTAAAAATAAAGGTAAATAATAGAAATTATGCCATTATCAGCCTATTGTCTGTGAAAAATGTATTAGTGCTGTGACTACATTTCCATACACTTTCTGTTAAAAAGGAGGGTTGGGGGCGCAACAGGAACTAAATAAAATCAAACAAAGTGAATGTCAACAAAGGTATTGGGTCTTGCCAAAGTCAAAAAAAGAAAGTAGGCAATCATGAAGCAGTTTTCTGCAGAGTGGTGTTACCAGGTTGGACAGGCTTGTCGTAGGGGTAGGTGGCAAGAAGGGAGCCTCCATCGAGGGCTACAGACAGAGTGTAGCCTCTCTCTAGGATCAGATCCATTACTGCCCTGGTCTCAGACTGGGCCTCCACCACACGCTGGGATGCATTGCCTAAAGACAGGAAAACATATTGAGTGGGCAAGGAGGGGAGGTGTCAGAGCATGGCAAAATGGACACAAAACGTGTGTTGCATTCGTGGCACATATACAATGAATGTAACGCGCATGCACACGCACACACACGCACACGCACAAGCAACTAACCAAAGAAGTCTGTGTCCAGGTCCTTGCCATGAGCATTGGTCATGCCCAGGGTGGAGGTGCACTGCTTCTCCTTAGCCAGCTCGCGTCCGTCTGGATTGATGGAGGGCAAGATGACGATCCTGGTCTCATTGATCAGCTGACAGGAAGGAGAGGGGAGGTGATTAGAGACACGGCTAAACCTTGGGATATTCACTGAGATCACTTCACATTAAAGAACACGCAAAGGCAGATTGAAATCGATGTGCGCAAAGTTTGATACTTTGCTATTGAGACAAAAGTAACAGATTCAACCGTCTCCTATTTCACAACTTGTTTGAACCTATAATAAACAAAGAACTTAACATCTGATTTTGGTGTTAGAACTTGACACTGAGAGGCCATTTACACCTGGCATTAACATGCGTTTTCTGCCATCAGATTGCAATCCGATTGTATTTTATCACTTGAAAGTACAGGTGTAAACACCCCCAAAACGCATTGAAGAAGGATTGCAATCTGATCGGCCAAACCACCTCCGGAGGTGGTCAGGGACGCATTATGACAACATTTAACACAAGTGTAAATGCAATGCGTCCTCTCAAAACGCATTCAGCAACTACCATACGGAAATACATAATCTTCATCTTCTTTGCAGTTTTATGGCGGTTGGCATCCTTAAATGTTGCCTTACCGCCACCTACTGGATTGCTAAAACTACATTGCAAATTATGGAAATACGTCCTCGCACGCCGCGAAAGTTTATCTAGTTAGCACAAAGAAATAACACAGCCAGAGCTAGCGTTACACGCTAACGTTAACTGCAAGGACTAACTAACGCTATGGATGAAGACACTCGTGGATGGAGTCACGAGGAGACCAAGTGCCTGCTTTCAATTTGGTCTGAGGAAAGTATACAAGCTAAACTTGGCAGTGCATATCCCAACCGACCCATTTATGAAGTAGTGGCTAAGAAACTGGCAGAGAATGGCCACAACAGGACCTGGCTACAATGTCAGCAAAAAATTGAACATCTGAAACTGGCTTACAGACAGGCCAAGGACAAGAACAAGAAAAGTGGCAGGAGCAGGGCAACGTGTCCTTTTTATAAAGAAATAGATGCAATGCTGGGTGATCGGCCATCGTTTTGTCCAGGTGAAGGGGACGTCATCGACTCTGAAGATAATAACGCTAGCATGGACTCCACCAACAGTGCCAGCGACAGGACAACGGGAATGAAATTGACATTGTCGCGATAAAGATGGTATGTTGTGATCCTCCCTCAACTTGCTATACCCGTAACCTTAAGGTTAATACATATTTACGCTAGTTTCCCCATTAAACCAGGCTATCGTTAGCTGTAACGTTAAACCAAATTGTCACCGCGACGCGTTTCTCCAGCTGTACTGCCGAGCGCAACTGCGTGTCTCTTCTGGATAGGTTGGGTCGCAGTTTATCGCAAATAAAATCAAATATTTGACGGCGCATACGCAGATTTGACACCCAGTCTTCATCCTCGAAGGTCCCCATTCCAACACTATCCTCTCCCACCAGTCTTGACTGCGTTCCCGCACCCAGATAGTCCTCTGGACAGTGGTGGTGGGGCACTGATAACAGCTGTAATAAAAGCAGCCGCATAAAACATATTTCTCCTCTGCCTTCGTTCTTGGCATTTCAGCTTTTGAAGACGGCTTCTTCCACGAAAAACCAACAAAAGCCCATGCAATAGGGCAGCTTCACGGATGCCTAACATCTTCTTTTAATTGTGGTCGCTTTTGTTGTTGTTGTTGAATAGGAGATTAGTTTGTGAGGTCTGCTTCTTTCTGCTCCGTGTTGTTGTAATAAGCCCGCCAAAACGAAAGGGGGCGCGTGGGATGACGTTCGAGCTGGAGAGCAATCGGATTGCAATCTGTTCACCTAAAACGCATGTTAGTGCCAGGTGTAAATGGAATCAGGCTGAAGTGATAAAATACAATCTGATTGCAATCTGATGGCAGAAAACGCATGTTAATGCCAGGTGTAAATGCCCTCATAGTGGACACAGTTGACACATGTATCTAAAACCCAGTCTTTCAAACAGCCCAGTCTACCAAACAGGCACACAAAGAACATAGTATGTGGTGAGTGATGCTAAAATAATAATATAGGATTGCACATGTCACTGATATTTTTGATAGTTAGTTAGTTACAAAATGTTAAAACATACATGATTGGCTGAACATAATATCAGTCCCCATATAAGATATTCCAAAAACTGTTCCAAAAACACACACACAAGAAAGCCAGACGGTGGTTTCCATTGTGGTCCTCTTTCACAGTTGAGGATGTTAGATCGAGTATGCCAGTGTCAACAATCACTGATATTTTCTGCACAGTAGATGCATTTGGCCTGACTGAATCCTGTAGTTAGCATGTTGTTGAAGTGAGTGTCCCATGGCAGTGGTAACAGGTGGTGGTACAACACCACCTGTTTTCCTGAGGGGCCTGAGTGAGGACTCACCCTAGTGATGGCTGGGTTCTTGCCATAGTTGATACACAGGAAGGCAGCAAACTCCAGCAGCAGCTCCGTGCCCACAGGGGCGTTGCCATGGATACCTGCTACGAAGCGGATCTTGGGCTCAGATGGTTCAGCCTCCTCAGGTTTGTTGGAGATTTCCAGAGCCCAAATGGTTCGAAACTCCACACTTTGGCCCAAACTGGACACCAGAGAGATGGAACCAGAATTTAAGTCAGCAATACTAGAATCAGCTGTGAAACACTGAATAAAAGCCAGGACAAGTCCTGCTAAAGAAGCCTTGAATAATATGTATGAAGCTGCATGACAGGTCAGAAAAAAGTATGAAGAATGGGTAACTTTTTTGTATAAGCCAAATCAGAGACTTTTTGATTTTTTACTTCTACCACCTATGTCTAGGTCTCCTGCTGTCAATAGAAATAATTTAAATTAACTTCCGTGTTTTGCAGCTCTTAAAACTGCTACCAACAATACTTCTGTCAACTCTACACTGCTAAAGGCGGTCTCTGCCAATTGCCATATACGCAAGTTCTTTGTCTGCCAAACCCTCACCTCTAACTCACTATAATAATAATAATTCATTTTATTTGTAGTGCACTTTTCATTTGCAAAGTATCTCAGACTGCTACAGAGTTAAAAGCATAACACGCAGACAATACAACTGACAGTGACAATACGGTAGTTAAAAAGTTAACACGAGAAAGCCTTCCATAAATTTAAATAAAAAATGTGTAGGCCTGTCTTAAGAGTCTAGACTTTTTTATGATAGCTGAAATCTGGCTGAGTGACTTCGCTGCCCCATGATATTAAACTCCCCAAAATTACTCATAATTGCACATACTTCTTCCACCAACCTCAGCTAACTGGTTGTGGTGGAGGTGTAGCAGCTACTCACAGAACGGTTTTCAAATGCTCTCAAATGGAGTATTAGATGAGGGTTAGAGGGGCTGTCTGACATCACAGTACCCTGTACACGGTGAGAAGATGATGTTGGGCTTCTTGAAATGCTGGGCTACTGAGAAGATGAGCTCAGCCTACCTGCGCAGGGAGGTGATCTTGGGGAAGTTGAGCGTGAGGCCTCTGAGAGACTCGGCCAGCTCCTTGTAGCGTCGGTAGCGGAAGGTGTTCTCTGTGTCCGTGCTGCTGACCAGCTGCTCCAGGCCCTCGGACAGGGACAGTCCCTTGATGAAGCTCTGGAACTCTTCCTCTGATGGGTCCTGTGTGGCTGGGGGGCCCTTGGGAATCTGACCCTTAGGCTCCGAGTGGACACGCGTCAGTTTGAAGTCCACCACCTCCACTCCCTCCTTTGGAACTGTGGCATAGATCTTCACAGGCATGTATCTGGAGAACAAGAGGAGTTACTGAAAGTCAACACCACTGGCTAAGGGGACACATACCAACCCCATACAGTCAGTCACAAACTACTAGATTTCTGTGAACCAATAGTATACTGCATTTGTTCGTTCCCCCAGTTCTTCCATCTGACATCTGGTTCTTACCCCTGGGCAGAGGCGGTGAGGACGTAGGTCCCAGGAACCAGCAGTCTCCAGTAGTCTCCGGTATCAGCCGTGGTGATGTTGTGCTCTATCTCCTCCACGCTGATGATGGCGTTGGGGATGGCGGTTCCATCCTTAATGTCAGTTACTGTGCCCTTCACTCCATTGTGGACCTGGAGGAGGAAGGAGAGAAAGAAAACGATTGACTAAATGAGCATGAGTGAGCAACAGTGCATGTGGGCAAAAAGGTCAGTGAGTGGATGGAGAAAGTGACTCAACGTTTCAGGGGAAGGTTAGGACTGAAAGTGGTTTTATTACCTGGTGTATAAACTGGACTGAAAGTGGTTTTATTACCTGGTGTATAAACTGGACTGAAAGTGGTTTTATTACCTGGTGTATAAACTGGACTGAAAGTGGTTTTATTACCTGGTGTATAAACTGGACTGAAAGTGGTTTTATTACCTGGTGTATAAACTGGACTGAAAATGGTTTTATTACCTGGTGTATAAACTGGACTGAAAGTGGTTTTATTACCTGGTGTATAAACTGGAGCAAGGCCCGTCGGTTTTGCTCCCAGTACGTGGGCAGGTCCTTGGCGTGGGGGTACTTCACACAGCCTAGTTCGATGGTCACCTCAAAGCAGTTGGTGCTCAAGTAGTTCCAGTCCTGCATGCCGCCTGCAGAGAAAATAACTCTTTGTTACTTGTTGCAAAAACACACAAATAAACTTTAAAGATGAGCAGATTAGCTTTAACACCCCAGGTCATAATTGCAATATGGAGCCCCCCACTGAAACACCGTAAACACGGGTGAATCCCACCAATGGCTTTACTTTCATGTGTTCATACATTGCACTGAATACACTTGTCACAGTCAAATCAACTGACTAAACTTGTGTATGAAAGGTAATCTTCATTTCATTTCATTTGCAAGTAAATGTTCACGTTGCATGTTTTAAGATCTAAGATCTCCACATTATAACTTGTGATTCTTCTTGGTTTATTTGGATGCATGGAAGCTCTACCTAAAGCTTACAATAACTTCTACCTTCTAGTGTTGTATGGTTTATTTATTTCACGTACAATAATACAGACAACTTATGATGCTGCACGGATCATGTTATACTATCAGCAGCATGTATAATACCTTGTTCTGTATTTGTAGCATAAGGTGACTTATTAAAGATACACGTTATAATAATTATCGTCCAACAACATGATAGATAACTAGTCATAATACATTTGTATTTATAACTCATTATTTCAATCTATGAATGCTGATATAATGCATCAGTGAGAATTATACGCACAGTATCAGTGCCCTTGTAATGCCCTATAGATATACGAACATATGCATAGTGTTAGCTAATGTTGTTTTCTATGTAGAAACAACTTTTAAAGCAGCTACGAGCAAGATTTTGGATTGTTATTAAACAGTCTAAATTTAATATCGATGCCTCACATCACATACCTCTAATAGTAGACGAGACCAACGCCGAGTAGTCTCGCTTGAACCCCGAGTGAATCGGCCAGTGCTGTCTTGATGATTAGTCTGTCTGCGGCCGGGGCAGATCAGGAAGTGAAATGAAACGGTTTGCGGCAGCCATTTCGGCCATAACCACAAAATAACAAAATTACTTCCAAACAAACTGTTAGAATATAACGAGAGATGTTCGCGAGAGTAGCAAGCCCCTGGATGTAGCGAGCATGGCGTTCTCCTTGTTTATGGTCTGTTGCTAGGCAGAGCGAAACGGTTGAAGGCAGACAGCTGCCCTAAACCGTTTCGTTTCACTTCCTGGTCTATCCGGCCCGCCGGAAGACAGACACAGACTCTATAATCATCAAGAGAGCAATCTCCGATTCATACGGCTTTGGTCTCAGCTACTATTAGAGGTAAGATGTGATGCATCAATATTACATTTAGACTGTTTAATAACAATCGAAAATCTTGCTCGTAGCTGCTTTAAACTTTTAAATTTTGAAGCCTCTGTAATCAGAGATGCTTTTCCCACAATGCCGTGTATTGGCTGAGAGACGCAGACATACCGGGAACATTGTACCAGTTGGCGCCATTGGTGATGCCATCCGCAAAGAACTCCTCTGGGTACAGGTCCTCACAAGGGTGCCCATTGTGCATCAGAGGATTCTCCTGTGTACGCGCACAGATACAGATACACACACACACACACACACACACACACACACACACACGAACGAGAGAAGTGAACAATGAGCAATTGTTCCAGCAAAGTTTCCAAATCTTGATTTCATAACAAGCCTGTATCTTACATCAGCTCTCTAACTTTATAAACTCTCAAACTATTAAGATTGAGATAAACAAGACTAGATAAATACACAAGACTAATAATAGCATAATACCACCAGCAGGCAATATCCCAGCCTGAAACAAACCCAAACGTGTCCCATTACCTGTGAGTAGGCTCTAGCCACCTGCTGAAAGAGCTCGTCGTCGGGGCACTTGCTGTACTGTGAGACGCCCTGTTTGTCATCATCATAGGGGTAGTTGACCACCAAGGAACCTGAGTTCAACAAGAGAAGGCAGACAGGGAGGGGGCGGGGGGGGGCAGGATTACACCTTTAATCAAATAACTTTCAATGTCTATCTTGGCGTATGAATTTGTGGTCAAAATTAACTATCATCATTATGTATAACCGCTGGACATCAACATATTGCTTTAAACTAACACACAAAACAACAAAACTTTATCCCAACAACAATATAATCTAACAACTAAATAGCATTATCAGGGCATCAATAATCAAAGGTAAACACAAAAACCAACAGTGCTTTTATCCTAGCACTGAAAAGAGTAGAATTTCAGGTCCTACAGCAGGGATACTCAACTTGCTTTGCCCGGGGGCCACTTTCGTGAAATGATAGAAGGCCAGGGGCCAGTTAATAAACAAAACAATATACATTTTTCTGTAGCGGATTGTAGGTTTTGTATAGGTTTTTTTTGTAGGTCAGCTGGAGTTTAGTCTGACAATGTTGTGCACACCGGATAGTTAGTTAGGTCAAGTACATACATAAGTGCCTGGGTAGCGAGCAGACGTCACTATTTGACAATTTAGTAGCTAAATCATAGATTATTGAAAGATATTCCAAATTCCAGACTGAAATGCTATAACAGAAGTGGAGTATTGGCCAGAATGACATGAACATTTGGACACTTATTCAGCGGGTATCTTGCATGTTGCGTTCAGGTGCAATTCCATCGCGGGCCACACAGGGGGCCGCAAGTTGAGTATCACTGTCCTAGAGGCTCAAAGTAAGACCGTGCCTCCATGGAGGTTGGCTGACAGGACGAAGGGTTTTTTTTTCAGCCAGTTCATCACAGCTATAGTCTCTGGCTGCCTGGGCTCTCTGATGGTGGTAAACTGGTCTGGGAAGTTGCGGTTCAGGTCAAAATTGTTGCTGTTGTTGCGTCCTCTGTAGCCCTTTACATCACCTGTGAGGAAAGAAGACCATATATTCAACATATTCTAGACCAACAATGTCTATAATACAACAATCTGGGCACCCAGAGTCAGTCTGACGACTAATATGACTCTGGGACAGACGGCCGAATCGGGCCGATATGTCGGGGTTTCCGTCTGCGTCAAGACCTCCGCTTCCGTGCACTGCAGCCATTGTTTACAGTCTAATTGATGCGAGAATGGAGTTGGAGCTGATCGATTGCAGGTCCAGATGACAGTTCGGCTAATAATAATAATAATAATAATAATAATACTGTAAATAGCTGCAGACGTCGTCGGACTGTAAACAATGACGGAAGAGGCGGGATGTCCGATCTACAGTGGAAACCCCGAAATAGTGTTTGTCTATCCCAGAGTCATATTAGTCATACGTCATACAGTAATAAAATACATTAAGAAAAGTGTGGTAATTGCCCTGTTCCACCTTAAATATGTAGCCTCTGCTCCACTTCCTGTGTATTTCCCCTTACGTCAGCAGGAGGAAGTGCTTTGGGAAGGTTTTCTCTTATACATCAACAGCATTTGAAATGAGAAATTAATTTGGAAAATTGTAATTAAATTTGAATTCAATAATAACCACGTTCAATTTTAAGTATTTGCAGTCAATTTCTAATTATGCCTTACAAATAAATTGTTGAAATCATTATTATTATTATTATTGTTATTATTATTAGCATTATTAATATTATTCATAATATTATTATTTATTTATTTATGTATCTTTTGGGGGGGGGGGGGGTTTGGTGCGTGGAGGCTATAAACCTAAGGTGGAAGTATTTTTGTTTTGTTTGATCACCAAGTGAATTATGAAATGAGATTCCTAATGTGTCAGTGTTTGTTTACTACATGTAGTTATCACTATTGTCCACTTGGCAAGCTAGGTGAACCATTCTTGAGGCTGGTTGTCATTTGATAATTCTGTAACTGAGCCTGCAGTTAGGCTATTTTTACAAAACTGGCATGCAGACAAACAGGTGTTTCTGAGGAGATAACTGCTCAAGAGACACCTACGCTCCATGTCTCCAACTCCTTTGTCTCCAATGTACAGTCAATTCTTTGTATAATGTCAGAAGTCTGTTCAGATCTGATTTGGTCTCACACATGGTCGGTTTTGCAGATAATGTTTCTCGAGAATGTTGTCTGTGTAGGAACGTCATCGTGTCTGTGTGTGAGTGTGTGTGTGAGTGTGTGTGTGTCTGTGTGTGTGTGTGTGTGTGTGAGTGTGTGTGTGTGTGTGTGTGTGTACGCACGCGCGTGCGTGTTTCACCTCCCTTGCTCTTACCTTCCCTGGCTACCTCATAGCCATCAGGGTTCATGGAAGGCATGATGTGGATGCGTGTGTTGTTGACCAAGTGCGTGACCTCAGGATCAGTGCCGTAGTTACGGCACAGGTACTCGATGAGGTTGAGCAATAACTCGCGACCCACCACCTCATTGCCGTGCATGTTGCCCACATACTTAAACTCCGGCTCGCCTGGCGTGCAAAGAGAGGGAGACAGAGACAGAGACAGAGACAGAGACGTGGACAGAGTGAAAACAAAAGTGTCAGGGGGCTAGATGGCACACATTTCCATTCAGATCATTTCTTGTCTTTCATGGCACATTCAAATTCAGTGATGACATTCAACTAATGAGCGAACTCAGTGGTTCCCAAGTTTAGGGTCGCCTGGAATTCAAATAGGGTCGTACATATATACATATACATATACATTAGGCAGGGGTCGATTTCCGGTTTTACCGGTTCGGTTCGGTGTACGTGCCCAAACCGGTTTGATCACGTGCGAACCGAAAAAACCTTAAAAAAAAAAAAAAAAAAAAAAAAAAAAATTGCCAGTCCATTCTGATTGCACTATTGTTCGTATTAGCCTCTTCTCAAGTTGCACTAGTAGGCAAAAGTCTTATTTTGTTTATTATGTTGATGTTTGAAGAAAAGTTAAGCTGAATAGTTATGAGAAATAAATACAGGGTGTGTTTGTTACACAGGTGTCCTGCTTCTTTTTATTCAGTATCATTGCTGGTTGACAATACCAGCTTAGAGGTGTATTATCGCTATCAGGTGGACTGAAGTTGCACTACAGACAGTCATGGGCCACACTCGGGAGCCCTGCTTAAAAAAAAAAAAAAAATAAAATAAATAATAATTACCGTACAAAAAAAATCGGTATACCGGTTCGATCCGGTTTAGACGGCAATATCGAACCGGTTTTAAAATTTTCAAACCGACCCAGCCCTAATATACATACATACATACATACATACATACAGTACATGCATACATACAGTACATGCATACATACATACCGTACATACATACAGTTAGCTAGTTTAATGTCTCGGGGTCCCTAGATTTTTGTGACGTCAAAGTAGGGTATCAAGCCAAAAAGGGTTGGGAACCCCTGAGCTAACTGAACAAGAGTGCTAGCAAGTACAATCTTCTCACACTGAAAAATCTTCACTACCTGTCTTCTCCATTAGAACCAAACATTAAAGCTATTTGGCATTAAATATTCAGTCTGCCGTATCTGGGCAAAATATATTTGACTGTGAAATGACATTATAGTCGGGCAAAACAGGAGTTCATGGTTTGAAAAATATCTAATCCAGTTTCATTTATTGATCAGTACTCAGGCTTAATCTGAAGATCAGATGAAAAAAGATCAGATGAAAAAACAGCAACTATCCCTTTAGAGAACGTCCCAGTTCCGGGACATGCAGTACCTTGCTCGTGGACCTTGGGGTTGTCGGAGATGACCATGACGTAGAGCTCCCGGCCTTCCGCCGAGCTGCCAACGGAGTAGCGGTGGGCGATGGAGGGGAACTCGCTGATGTACTTGCGCAAGAAGAGCTCCATGTCTGCGTAGTTGTGGTGGCGGAACACCTGGGGCTGGATGGGCTGCTGAAGCGGTGGGGACCAGGGAGAGCTGCTCTCGTTTCCCTCGGGAGGCACCACCCTGCCGTGGGTGGGGTTAGGGGGGCCGGTGGCGGTGGGAGATACAGGGGCGGGTGTAGCGGTGGCGGGTGGCATGGCGGATGCGGGCTCTGTGATGCTGCCGGAGGAGGGCTCACTGACCACAGGTGCCAGGGTGAAGTTCAGTTCTGTGGCTTTACCTTCCATGACTTGGACATCGTGGACCTTCATTGATGTGTACCTGTGGACAAAAGAAATGCATTCTTGAGGGTCGTCCCAATTCCACCTTAAAACCAACCAGGAAGTTGCAGAGTTAAATGACACAGAAGCCATGACAAACAATCAATCATCAATCTAGTTTACAAAAGGTCCCTCTCTAGCAGGAGGTTCCTCAAAACTGAACTTGTGAAACAAGGTTTTGTTCATTCCAGTAACCAAAGAGGAAGAAAATAATGCTATTTTAGTGCAGACCGTGTGAACAAACATGACTGGGGCATTAAGACTCTGGCCCATTGATTGAGACAACACCCCAGGGCCCAATTTGTTTGATATAAGTATTTGTTTGCCCTCTGCTGTGTGTTTTAGTTTTGGCCCTCCCAACCTGAAGGACAATTTTATTCAAGAATTATCTGAACTTCTTCCTGCCAGTCATTATGCTTAAAGTTATAAAGCTGCCTCCACATGATAAGCCATCTTGTCTTCTCTCACCGCGAGGTAGAGCAGAGAAAGGTCAGTGGTAAGTAGGTCAAATTTTAAACAATTTGAACTTTGAGCTCAGCGCAAGGTGGCAAATTCGAGCGGTGCGCGACGCCAAGTGTATCGCTGCAGCATAGTTGGGAGGCACTGCTCTCCCCATAGGAAACAACGGCAAAGCAGGCACAGAGCTGTTTTACTGCAGATCATGTGTGGGGGCTTTATCCATAAGATTTCAGTTTTGTTCTCTTGGGTGACACCTATGGCAATGAGTGGTAATTGCAGGTGAGATTAGTCAGTTTGTTCGGCCATAGTAGTAGTAAACACCAGTAATACAGAGACCGGTAAAAAGTACCTTGTTAGGGGACATTCACACCAAAAGTGTTTTTTTCAGTCAGAACGCTATGAAAATCATGTTGAGAGAGCTTCCATTGTGCACAAAACACAGCGCACAGAGCGTTTTTTTTGGCTTCGTTTTATTTTCCCCTGCAGTCGCGCGCACAACGACCACACGGACGGTAGCCAGCTGGTTTTGTCTGTTTGATGTTGTTCACTGTCAACATGAAAGCCAGATTATTGCCAATTCTGGCAGCAGCGAGGTGGAGGATCCCTCTGGGAGGAGAAAATGTAGGAGGAGTGGAAAAGACGAGCAGCGCGCTTTTCCTCTAATGTTCAACTTTTTCAGCTTTAAAACGCCCAGAGCGCTCCGCCAAAAAGATGAGACGCCACCAGCGTTTAAACGCCAGGTGTGTTCATTAAAAGAGGAGCACGTCTAGCGCGTCCTTACATAGAGAATGAATTGCTGAAAGACGCTGGCAGCTCCAAAAACGCTTTTGGTCGGAATGTCCCCTTATCTGATCCTACTTCACACAAGAGTTGTCAAGAACCTACAGTAACCTACAGAGCGAGTCTATCGTGTTAGCTCCGCCCACCCTGTGTCACCACAGACACAAAGTTCATGAATGCTGCAATACTGAAAATGCAAAGGTGTCCATCAATGGGCCCATAGGCTCAAATCACCATTGTGTGTTAACTCACTATCAGATAGTGACTTAACTGACAGTTATTTAGATGAAAATCTTATGGATTATAACTTTAACCCTCTTAAAATGCACAGTAACATGTTAGGAACATCATGTTACTGTGCAGGTTAAGAGGTTAACATCCTAACATGTTACTACTGTGCAGTTTAAGACGTTTGTATGAGTCATAGCTGTTATTACTCGGAGAATTGTATATTGATTTGTGTTGCCCCTCAAATGGGCAGTGCCTACCGTTAATCCAATGGAAATTACACATTTTTATTGTGATGAATATTTTTTATATAAATTTTTTTACATTTTCTTACTATTATTATTTTTATATTTATCGTTAGTAGGAGTAGTAGTAGTGGTGGTAGTAGTAGCAGTAGTAGTAGTAGTAGTAGTATTGTTGTGCTTGCAGAAAGCAAAGCACAATCTAATTACAGTATTCATCATACTTAATATTATTGTGCTTGCTGCTAGGCAAAGAATGACAAACATTCTCCATTAGCGCCCATAATACTTTACTATGGAGCAACCTGCCCAAGGAGCTAAGGCTAAATAAATCAGTTCCGTCTATAGTTGCAACCCCTTTCTATAAAATCACTTTCTGTAACAATCCTAAGATTTTTGTTTCTTTTTGTTTTATTATGGACTAATTGATTATTGACTAGCTATTTTTATGTTTTGTCCTTTAATGGTTTGTAAACTATCATTTGAAAAATGTGTTGTTTGAAAAAAAAGTTTATCATCAGTTTATATAGTATTACTCACCCTGGCACGATGGCTGAGATGTTGTATACGCCAGGGAGCAGAAGGCGGTAGTAGTCTCCATACTGGCCTGTGGTCAGGTTGTGGTTGATGCCCGCCACCACAATGTTGACATTGGGGAGAGCAGTGCCATTGACAGCCTCTGTCACATAGCCACGCACACCTATATGGACCTGGGAGAGGACAACACTGTAAAAACCCTCTGTCACATGATAGACACGCACACCTATATGGACCTGGGAGAGGACAACACTGTAAAACCCTCTGTCACATGATAGACACGCACACCTATATGGACCTGGGAGAGGACAACACTGTAAAACCCTCTGTCACATGATAGACACGCACACCTATATGGACCTGGGAGAGGACAACACTGTAAAACCCTCTGTCACATGATAGACACGCACACCTATATGGACCTGGGAGAGGACAACACTGTAAAAACCCTCTGTCACATAGACACGCACACCTATATGGACCTGGTAGAGGACAACACTGTAAAACCCTCTGTCACATAGACACGCACACCTATACGGACCTGGGAGAGGACAACACTGTAAAACCCTCTGTCACATAGAGACGCACACCTATATGGACCTGGGAGAGGACAACACTGTAAAACCCTCTGTCACATAGACACGCACACCTATATGGACCTGGGAGAGGACAACACTGTAAAACCCTCTGTCACATAGACACGCACACCTATATGGACCTGGTAGAGGACAACACTGTAAACCCCTCTGACACAGACACGCACACCTATATGGACCTGGGAGAGGACAACACTGTAAAACCCTCTGTCACATAGACACGCACACCTATATAGACCTGGGAGAGGACAACACTGTAAAACCCTCTGTCACATAGACACATAGACCTGGGAGAGGACAACACTGTAAAACCCTCTGTCACATAGACACATAGACCTGGGAGAGGACAACACTGTAAAAACGAGGGACATCTTGGATGATGGCATGCCATGGGTATTACACAACTACAATGCTGGCAGCTATGCCTGTGCAACACAATCTTTACTGAAAAGATTATTTTGGATTATGGGCATTCGCCCTTTAAACAACCTTGATGAACAGAAGCTGTATTGTATGAAGGAATGAACGCAGATGTCTCATTTGCTCCTCTACCTTCTCCATGTAGGCCAGCAGTGACTCCCTGTTCAGATCCCATTCGTTTTGGAGCTGGGAGGCAGGAGGGTATTTGCAGCAGCTCAGCTCCATGGTGATTTCCAGACAGTTTCCATGGAGGTAGTTGTAGTCCTGCATCCCTCCTGGATAACAAGCCAGCAAAATAACAAACCCAGTAGTATGTTAGAAACAGCACACGTTTTCTTCCATTTAAAAAGTTTGGGGAAAATGTGACGATCTAAAAGAGAAGGGCACAACTAAAATCAGTCAGTCAATTTGTGCAACACAGGACTCATAAAACAACATGCATAAAGTCGAGTCTTATCTATTCTACAGTAGCTCAACTTCCTTAAAATGTGGCCCCCACTTGGTGCCAGGTGCTGATTAGTACAGAAGGCGTCTGTCTGAGGAGGCTGTGGCCTGTCTCTCTCTCTCTCTCTCTCTCTCTCTCCAAGGCCCCTGCTGAAGAATGCTGTTTTCTGTGGCACCAAGCCATCAGCAGCTTGCCAGCCAGCCTGCCTCTCCAGGTAGACAGGCAGGCAGACAGGCAGGCAGGCAGACAGACAGGCAGACAGACAGACAGGCAGGCAGACAGACAGACAGACAGACAGACAGGCAGACAGACAGACAGACAGACAGGCATTTTATCGGTATCGATAAAATCCTAACGATACTCATTAAAAGCAGCGTTAATCCACAGGCTTGGATGCGGGTACCTGCTTTTGGCGCAGAGTGCGGGCCAGGTAGGTGGCAGCATGTAGATTAGAACACAAACACAAGTTGTTCTGTGTCCAAGACAAGCCTGAGCACACAGCTCCTCAGCTGTGTGAAACTTGGTTCTGTGTCCAGGACAAGCCTGAGCACACAGCTCCTCAGCTGTGTGAACCTTGGTTCTGTGTCCAGGACAAGCCTGAGCACACAGCTGCTCAGCTGTGTGAACCTTGGTGAAGGTGACTGACTGCCTGCCAGCTCAATCTGGAGACTGGCAACGGCGATTTTAGACGACTTGATAAATTCTCAATTGCCTGGCCTATGTTACGGCTGCAGTGGAATTGACTAGTTCTAGTCTTGTCCCCCGGCCCGACCCCCATGTTATATTTAAGTCCAAGCAGAATTTATCTAGAATTTTTCAACCATTGCATTACCATACCCATTAAAAGCCACAACTAAACTAAACTAAAAAACCTCTTGACAAGAGTAACACTTAAACAAAACACTGCTAATAGAGACAGCAATTCAAGTGCCAGACAAGTCCAGCAGTATTAACTATAAGCCGGTGGTAAAACACATCACACCAGGAGCCTGTACTACGAAGCTAGTTTAACAGATCCGCGATAAGTCCCTTTGATCTGGTTTGACTGAACAGGATCAAAGCTATCTAGTTAACTGATACTACGACGCTGGTTTTCTACTGTGTAAGTGGACCTGGGATCTGCCTGTGCACGCGCACGTTTTTCGCTCGTGCACAGGCGCGCGTCCACGCGAAAGAGGTGCGCTAGCCAATCACTTTATCAACAGCTGAGTTGATCCACGCCCACACCCATTTCCACACCCATTTCCTCATTGAATGAAAAAGCGCAGCCACAGTGGGATCAGAGATTTTAGCGGATATTTAATGTAACCTATGGCAGAATGAAAATCCGCGTTGGATATAGTTGGGGGAAGGACTGTCTAAAGCTGCCGCTTGTATTCACATCAGTCATTTGATTTACTTTGATCAGCGATTTCTGTCTCCTACAGCTTTGTGCGAGTGTAAATGTACATTAAATGTGTAATCTCAGTCTATAAATTTCCACAATCTGTAAGCCTATTTAGACCATAGATTTAGAAAGCATGCTCAATGAATAATGATCTCTATCACTCATTATGTGTGTGTGGTTGCACTGATCGAATAATTCATATATAGGCTATAATAATGATATCCTAATATAAAAGAGAAAACTGCTGGACTGAATTGAGACGATGCGGGCATACTTTTCATTGATAAAAACTAGCCTATTTTTGCTCATATATTGGCATACAGCCTACAGGACACAGTTCCAGCTGAAACATGCAAGAAGCCTGCATATTTAGTATTGGGGCTATCCCATATTTATCCCATCTATATTATATGTATAGGCTTTTCTGGCATGTAGGAGAATATCACCCTCACTCCATTTGAGGCTCCGTTTAGCCTATGATATGCGCTGCGGTGATTAATAGTGATCATATTTCTCCACGCATAGTTGAGCTGTTAAGACATAAAGTGGTAAGTAGGCTTAATTTAATTATGTAGCCTACAGAGCCACAAATGTTTTTCTTGTTATATTCTCAGTTGACTGCAATCTATTTTTCATATGGCGATCTTATATGAACGGTGAGTGACTCCAGAGAGCCGATTATATGGGTCTGTCATGGATTTTGATCTTATCCTCTGAAGCTAACCTGGTCGCGACCAGGTTAGCTTTGCAGCGTCAGTTGCCATGGTGATTGAAAGTTAACTTGCTTTGTAGTACGGCTAAACCAGGTTTAAACTCAAACTTACTCGGATAAGGCATTAAACTAGCTTCGTAGTACAGGCTACAGGTTACCTCTGACTGAGCTTGTTTTGAATTGGGGTGGTGGTCTGTACTCTAACGATCTGGCAGGGTGGTTCACCAGGGGCTTTACCCCCTGTGGTGGCACTAGGAACAGCGCTAGCGAGTGCTATGTCATGCAAACCAACTAATTATCCTTCCCAAAAAATAACATTAATATGCACAAATCTATAAATCACTGCAAACAACTGAGATTACAGGCAAGTTTAACTTCAACTTCATGTTTTTATCGAGACACAAGATCTTATGAGTCTCAATTGAGCGGGGGTGCTTAGGGTAGTTTAACTCAGTGGTTCTCAAATGGGGGTCCGCGGCACTTTGCCAGGGGGTCCACGAAAAGTTTTCAGGTAAAAAAAAATGCTACATGTTACTTATTCCTTCTCAAACTACTTCCTACATGGTGCTAGTCTATCAAAATATTGCATAGTGGTTTTCTGGACTGTTGACAAATTGTGATATTGTAAGTCGCTTTGGACAAAACAAAAGCGTCTGCGAAATGACGTAATGTAACACATTCACTGCCAACAACGTGTAAACACGTTTTCAGAATCCAGCTGTTGACTGCCAACAACGTGTAAACACGTCCTTGGCATCGATTTTTTTTTTTTAACGGGGGGTTGTGCATCTAACCCTTTTACATATCTTATATAAGTATTGGACGTGTACAACGTGTACAACCCATTCCACCGACCCACTAAGTGGCGACAAGGAAGTAGGAAGGCAAGCAAAAAGCAGTGTGATCCATTTCCATTCTCATGAAAATGGATTGGCGGAGGCGCTTTCGTTTTCGCGTTGATTGCTGGCGGTGCGGGATTGCAAACTTGCATCGTGGATTGCGGATGGAGCACACTTTGAGGCACGCAGCGTAAATATGACCAGAGTCGCAGGGGCTTCATCGGAGCTCTCGGCCAGGGCTCCGGGAGGCGGGCGAGTCCAGCCGGGCTTCCTCGGGGAGCGGCCACGCAGACAGGCACAGCCAGGCACAGCGGCAGCGGGGCAGTGAGGCTGGTGACAAGCAGCAGGCCATTTTGCCTTGCAAAATAGCACCAAATTGGAAACAGCCATAAAAGGCTTTTAGAATGGGATTTTCAACCCATTCTTTTTTGTTTCTTTTTCGCTCTAATTTAGAGTAATTTAATTTCTATTCAGAAATTTATTTGAGAGGTCGAGAGTATGAGAAAGTGAATTTGCACAGGTAGGAAAGTGCTTGTTACACGGCGCTGCAGCCAAGAAGAACGCCCACGGAGGGAGGAGTTGAAGCAACTCTCCCTCTCGCTCTCTCCCTCTCTCTCTCTCGCTCTCTCTCTCTCTCCCTCCCTCTCTCTCTCTCTCTCTCTCTCTCCCTCTCCCCCTCTCACTAGGATTAAACCTAGTGCGTCTCCCTCCCGAGAGGGAGGGAGAGAGAGAGAGAGGGAGGGAGAGCGAGGGGGAGGGAGAGAGAGAGAGAGAGAGAGAGAGAGAGAGGGAGAGCGAGAGGGAGGGAGAGAGAGAGAGCGAGAGGGGGAGGGAGAGAGAGAGAGAGAGAGCCAAAAATGAATGGTTAAAGTGACTGTTCTATCCAATTTCACAAAAAGCCGTTTATCTCTGAATATTTTTTCTGACGCTAAAACCATGCTGTATTCAACTGCTAATGCTTACATAACTACTAACTCTACAAACTAACTCTTTTAGACAGAGAAAGTACACATTCTATTAGTACTTTTGAGATATTGTATGTTCACAAAGTCCAAGCTGAAACGAATCCTCGGCTCTTGTAAAATGAGCCAGAATCCTCAAAAAACGGCTTGGCAGAAGCTACCTACAGCAAAAAAAAACGGCTGGCAGTCAATGTGGTAAATGTAATGTAATAAAAAAAAAAAAAAAAAAAAAAAATTTTGCTAAATCTTCATAGTTCAACGAAAATAGCTTATGCTTTAAATCTAAAATGGTTCATGGATTACATTCTAATAACAAACCTATCAAATTAAAAGTCAAGCACGTTACCGTGGAAACAATTAAGCTTAGCCCAAAATCACAAATCAGAATGAAGGGGTCCCCGGTATATTTTCTATCTTGTAAGGGGTCCTTGGCTGAAAAACATTTGAGAAGAACCTCTGGTTTAACTTGTTGAAACACTTGTTTTTGTCTCCGGTGCCTGAAAGCAAACATCCTCCACAGACAGGACAGAGAACGACAGCCCCAACTCTGTATATCCTCTCTACAGGCCGGATGCAGTGAGACACACCCTGGCCTGAGCTTAGAGGAAAGGAAAGCGCTGCACAGAGCTGCACCGGCACCACAGCCAGGTTCAGTGCTAGCAGCTCAACGTGCTAACGAGCGTCACGCTGTGTAAGCCAAGGCACAGGGAATGCTGAATGAGACAGAGGGTGAGACCAGGCATAACATTTAAAAAAAAAAAGTTTTTGTCAGACAATTTGGAGCGGGAATTTATGAAGACTTATTTTCACATTACTGTAGTGTCAATAATTGACAATTAACTGACAACTAAGTAGCATTGAAGAATGGCTTGTCAGAGGTTTGAGTGACATTTGGGGGAAATTCCACGGGGAAATGACATTCTGGACCTTGCTCTCTCTTCTCTTGTGTGTCTAAAGATACAGTGATTGTGTATTGGCTTTCTGGACATACTGCAACCAACTAGCCAACAACTGACCCATAAATAAATATCTAACATGTTGGCCCTCTTCCAATTCTAAATAGATGGAAAGTTAGTTAACATAAAGGGATCAAAATAAAACATCAAGGCATTATGCCTAAAACCAAGCAAGAAGCTTGAGAGAAAAACACCCTGCATGCTAGGGCAAACTCCATTAGAGATTGGAGTGGCCTAGTTGTCATTCAGGTTACATGAACTAAAGTAGAGTTTAACCACAGCTAGAGCAAAACGGAGAAAGGACAGGTTCCTAGGCCAGGGGGCTATGTCAAAAAGATCATGAGTCAGAGGCCATGTTCAGAGTCAGACTGGCAGGCCAAATCTGATTTGTGAAATTTAAAATTACCTATAATGAGTGAGCAGACAGGCAGCAGTGTCAAGTCAGCTGGAGTTAAATACACCACTTCTGGTCATAACTTTCAAAATAAAATCACTGTCTTCCCCAGGCTTCAGCTGCTGCACTGCCAAATGGCGAGGAGTTTGGCACCATGGTGTTTTTTTTTTTACATTTACGTAAGCATTTTATGGAATTTATTTAATTGCCTCGTGTTTGGAGGCTCTGCATGTTCAGTGTTACACAGTACAGGACAGGGTATTCTTTCATTTTGAAGATTATAAAGTTTAAACAGAAGTAGTTGTGTTCAGTGCGTATACTTGGCACTATGTGTGCCCGGGAGGGGAATATAAAACTGGCGCCTGCCTCGCTCAGTTACATTATACAAGGGGAGTCTCACTGAGAACAATTCTGTCTTTTTCAGGAGCGCAATTGTTTGGATGGCGAGAGATGACGCGCATTTCTCATGCTTCTGCGTTGGAAAGCACCTTCAGCAGCTAGTTGTTTACTGACGCCTATGTCGTTTACCACAGTAACCCATGCATATACGAAGGTCTTGTCTGGACACACAGATCCAACTTGAACACTTGCCCAAATCAGATTTGTGGCAGTGCGGATACTTTCCCAAATCAGATTTGGGAAACCAATCAAGATAATAACTTGAGAAACAAATCAGATTTGCCTGCAGTCTGAACGGGGGCCATAGTTGTTTTGCAGAACCATTCTCTCCATGCCTTACGGCCACAGCAAAACACCCTGACATGTTTAACTGGCGTGACCGTCATCAGGGCTCGGGGCTTTTCCTGTTAGCCGCCTCCACGGTTATTTGCCTACAGCAAACATTATTTTTGTTTTTAACAATTTGGCAAAGAACCCCCAGACCATTTCCATCATCTGCCATTAACCTAGTTTCAGCAATGCCAGCTTGTCCATTAGACATGTCCAATGAGTGTTACTGACAGATACGTGCGCTGTTTCACACTTCCTGCTGTCTATATTGAGACACAGAGATTTCTGCTTCTGAGTGAGTACCTTAACGTATGACTAACTAAGGCAGCCACACTTATAGTTTACCTAAAAGCCAGAATGTTGTCATTGCGGTTGCCAGCTAAAATAGCCTTTTCACTCTAGTTCTTTAACTTCTTTCTCTAGTCAGTTTGCTTCCATGTCCTTCTTTCTGGCCAGGTCATAATGAAGGTTACTTAAGACCTAGACATACATCAATACAAGCAAGCTCAAGCTAACCTAAGCCATGAGTCATGATGACACCGCTGCTTAAAAGGTCTGTGTGCTGAAGGCTTTGGCAATGATTTACCGCCTCCATACAGGCTACTTTCCTGCTGCTAGTGAACAGTCCAATACCAGGCTACACGTAGCCTATAATAGCGATAAACGCTAGTTCTATTTGAGAGACCTGAAATGATAAGACGTCAATCAAATTAACTACACACAAAAATAGATGAGAGTATTTAATATAATTAACAATTAGGTCTTAAGTTACAGCTTAGGTCTTAAAGATTATTCATATTTGCTAATAGGCTCAGGCTGTAGATGTTGTGTAACAACTTGCATTTTGAACTGATGATTTTTTTGTCACACTACAGTATATTGAGCTGTTGTAATATATAGCCTATTGTGATTTGTTATGTGCTTTGTGTTTTTAAGTCATATGTTCTTATTGTGTTTGTGCTTTTATTTTGATTCTACTGTATAATATCTTTTTATAATGTGTTTCTATCGCAAACCCTGTGTACAACTGAACCAAGTTTCCCTCATGGAACAATAACATTTTGAACTGAATTCATTGTAATTGGTCAGCAACAACCTGCACCTGTAGTTGCTACCTGGCTCTGCTACTGAAATCATGGAGCGTGCCGTGCACACAACATCTGTCACACTGGAGGGAAGCAAGGTAAGTAAGGTAGGAGTGAAAGAGGTACCAACTGCTGCAGATACAGCTTGATCAAGCTGATTAATCTGTTGACCTCCTCCTACCCAAGCTTCACAACCACACCCACACACACACACACACACAGGATTATGTAGACACAATGACGGCACACATCTCAGCCAGTGTTTCCCCTATAGAGAGCTCCAGGAACGAGTCCGGAAATCATCGATGCTAACAGCCCTGGTTCTTCACAGTTTTCGCCTATGGGAGTTTTGAATGGGTTTTTGGCGCGATGCTTCTAATAATCTCTCTGGGCAACGCTGGCTTAATCAAACGCGAACCAGTGTTTAGTAACATCATCTTCACACATGAAGACCACTTTTATGAGTTTTGAAGCTTTTATGTGCCGTTAAAAGGGTGGCTAGCTAGCAAACGGCTAAATGAGACTACAATGTCGACGCGGATATTATGCGTCATCACGAGTGAACGCGGAAATTCTTTCTCTCGCAATCAATGCGTGGACGCCTATGCGACACTGTGTGTAGTTCTGGATTAGCTTAGCACAAGCTTTTTACCTCTAGGGCTCGCAGTTACGCTTCAAAACTCATGAAAGTGGTCCTCATGTGTGAAGATTATCCCGCTGAACCTTGGTTCGCGTTTGATTAAACTTGCATTGCCCACAGACATTATTTGAAGCATCGCACCAAAAACCCATTCAAAAATCCCATAGACAGAAACAGTGAAGAACCAGGAAGTTCGGGACTTCCGCATTCAGCCTACAAAAATACATCATCCCTGGAGCTCTCTATAGAGAGCCAAAGTCGACATCACTTCCTGCTTCAGCATGCACACCAAGAGATTTCATCTGCCATTTATTTTCCCAAAGACATTTCATTTATTTTTTACTTGAGTCAAACCAAACGATTCAGCTATATGTCGAATCAGAAGAGACCATAGAACATTTCACTTGACCCAAAACAAAACAAAAAAACGTTGAAAAAAGATTTATTTTAAATCCGCTGTTTTCTTTAACGTTTTGGTCCAGGTGAAATGTTCTATGATATCTCCTGTTTCTAAATATAGCTGAATATTTTGATTTGACTAAGTAAAACTATTTTTATACGCATTTTATGAAATGTCCATGGGAAAATAAATGGTGGATGAAAACTCTTGGTGCGCATGCTGAAGCAGGAAGTGACGCCGACTTTGGCTCTCTAGATGCATTCAGCCGCTGCAATTACACTGTAAAAAATACACTATGGGAATATTATAGGATTACTATAGGAAGAATATGATAGGAATACTGTAGATCCCTATTGCCAAATACAATTGTATTGACTGTATCTCCTACTAGACGATTTGCAAGCGAAATACTTTTTTGCGTGCAAAAAAGAAATCTCACGCGCGTGGTGTGCTTCACCTCGCGCTGCTACAACTGCCTCCTAGGGGAAAAACTGGAGGCCTGGCCAAGATCCTGTCAGAGTAACAATAGACCTACCTCACCTGAAACAACGTCTCAACCCCCCCGACCTGACAGCTGATCAAATGACTGCCTGAGTGACCGTGGTAGCCCTATTTATGAAGCTGAATGAAGAGGCGCTAGAGGGGGAAACATGACAAGCTGCATTTTACCTGAGCTGGTAAAAGATAGGTTTATTCAGAGAACGGGGATATGTAGGAGAGAGGAGCCCGAGGAATTCATCCAATTAGCCTATTTCACATCCCACGCAAATCAGCCATTTTGTGTCTAAAAGGCAGGAAGTAAAACAAAGAAGATCCAGTTTATTGTTACTCTGCTGCAGAACATACAACTTATTTATATCAGTGCAGGCCATCACATTTTTATATTGTGTTACTTTCTGCATTTTAGACACAAAATGGCTGATTTGCGTGGGATGTGAAAGAGGCGTATGGACCTGTTGATTCATCCCTGCACAGAGTGAGCTGTGGGAGGACTGCGGTGCAATGCTAAACGTGTCCACTGCTTTACGACATTCTGTAAATAGAGGCTTTGCCAGACACTACATGAGTAGAGCCCATTGAGCCTGAGGGCCCAGCACTAGATCCAGACTGCTTCATAGACTGAGGGCTAGTTACCTGGCAGGCCCAGCACTAGATCCAGACTGCTTCATAGACTGAGGGCTAGTTACCTGGCAGGCCCAGCACTAGATCCAGACTGCTTCATAGACTGAGGGCTAGTTACCTGGCAGGCCCAGCACTAGATCCAGACTGCTTCATAGACTGAGGGCTGCTTACCTGGCAGGCCCAGCACTAGATCCAGACTGCTTCATAGACTAGATCCAGACTGCTTCATAGACTGAGGGCTAGTTACCTGGCAGGCCCAGAACTAGATCCAGACTGCTTCATAGACTGAGGGCTAGTTACCTGGCAGGCCCAGAACTAGATCCAGACTGCTTCATAGACTGAGGGCTAGTTACCTGGCAGGCCCAGCACTAGATCCAGACTGCTTCATAGACTGAGGGCTAGTTACCTGGTAGGCCCAGCACTAGATCCAGACTGCAAACACCACTCCTGGTGAGCTCCAGGAGAGACGAGAGCGAATTAACCTGAACGAGCATGACTTGGTTTAAAAACAGTGCCATTGGTGATTCTATTGCTGGAGCAGCTTAAATGGAATAATCTATAAGCAACTCTTGTAAACACCTTAATCCAAGTAGTGTCTTATTTAGATTAAAGTCAATAGTCAGATTAATTCAGTCCATGTAAACGTAGACGGTGACAAAAAGTGTGCAGGCACAAGCACATCCGTGCTGCTAGTGCTGCTGTAACTGAAGGCTGCCATCCCACTGGTTTTCATTGATTTTACAAGACACTTGTGTCACACGGTCTCAAAACGGACTCTGACTGTCCTCGCCTCCCAGATGGAATTTTCACATGACATGTTCGCCAAGACAAAACCAAAATGCTTGTCTTAATCACCATGGCAACCAGTAGATTGTGTGCTCCTTTACCTCAATATGTACAAGGAGGTGGAATAATGAGCTTCAATGAAAAGGGCTCGTCTTACCGGGCACGTCGTACCACTGGGCGCCGTTGGTGATGCCATCGCTGAAGGTCTCATCTGGGGTGTCGGGGCAGTTGGGATGGCCCGTCTTCATCACAGGGTGGTTCTGGGCGTAGACCCGGGCCAGGTAGCGAAATAGGCCGTCGTCGTCCGAGCGGCTGTAGTGGCCCTCCCGCTGGTGGGAGGCCGAGTCATCAAAGGGGTAGCTGGCCACCACGGTGCCGCCGTGCAGGTTCCCCGACAGCACAAATCTGCAGAGACAAAACAGCTGGGGGATCAGGCACAGAGTAAATATTGTGATGTAACACACATTTATACAACACGATATAGGGAAATTGTGCTCGTCGCTTCACGCTTGCTCCCCTACACAGAAGACAACCTCTGGAGGCTCCAGACTGGACCTGGTAGGGAACCAGTGT
Source organism: Poromitra crassiceps (assembly GCF_964638095.1). Classification (NCBI taxonomy): domain Eukaryota; kingdom Metazoa; phylum Chordata; class Actinopteri; order Beryciformes; family Melamphaidae; genus Poromitra; species Poromitra crassiceps. The sequence continues at coordinate 22,040,661 of NC_139642.1, read as the reverse complement.
CTTGCACAAGGACACTTCAGCAGGTCGAATGTTGGACACTTCCGATTGAAGTAGGGGTGGGCGATATGACGATGTTAGACCGTTAACAATTAGAATGTCTCCACAATCTGCCTTTCCAGACAGATCGTTAGCATCGTGCTACATGCAGTGCACATTCTATCAGTTACATTTGTATGTCTGAAAGATGCCTCCAAAGTTTTCCTCCCCTCCCCCTTTTCACTTGGCAAAGTGCGAGCAGCATGGAGGAGGACGACAACACACACACACACACACACACACACACACACACACGTAGCAGGCTGGCATCTTTGAATGAGTGAAAGAATAACAATAATTAGCCACCTTCAAAGTAAAAAGAATGTGATAAGATCGTGGATCGTGATCCTGCCTAAAAAAAACGTGATATATTTTTGCCATATCGCCCACCCCTAGATTGAAGGGCCTTCATAAGCAGAAAACATACTTGTGCGACAGCCTCCACTTGGAGCGTTGCCGGCGGCAGCTAGTCCCATATACTCGAACGTCAGCTTGACGAGGTGGTCGCAAGGGAGTCCCCAGCAAAATGAGTAAACTGTGTGATTTCACTAGGATTTCAATGACTTGACGTTAGCCCAAGGAGAGGATGTAGTGCATATACTTTGTAATAGCTTTCACTCTCTCCTGTTATCACCCCATCTACATTATTTTATACTTGCGCTGTTCAGGTCAGCTGCGTCGAGTCACATTTTCGAGGAGCTGCACAACGCAGGCTGCCACTACAGGCTTGCCAGCCAACCAGCTGGCAAGCCATGGCGAGGGCTTTAGAAGTAAACATAGAAGTATGTTTTTAGGCCTTTACTCACCACTCCAATTACACTGTCCCACTCTCAGCATAATAAAGTGATCCCTGGCCTGCAGCTGTTCACTTCACTAGAAGGGAGGGGTCATCATTATAAAGGAGATCTAGGGCCAAAACTCCAGCTGAGTTGCTCGTTGACAGGATTGTTTGTCAGTATATGTAAAGCCTGTGTGAGATGGAGGAGTGACTGAAAAGGTGTTTGCGGATCTGATGTTTATTGAAGGCATTCCAACCTGTGCTGCTAGACAACAAGGCCCTGTGGTAAACAATTGGAGACCATGGGCCAAGTGTGCTGGGCCTCTAGAGAATGAGTGTGTGTGTGTGTGTGTGTGTGTGTGTGTGTGTGTGTGTGTGTGTGTGTGTGTGTGTGTGTGAGTGAGTGAGTGAGTGAGTGAGTGAGTGAGTGTGAGAGAGAGAGAGAGAGAGAGAGAGAGAGAGAGAGAGAGAGAGAGAGAGAGAGAGAGAGAGAGAGAGAGACTCACTTTTTCTCCAAGATCCAGTTGATTACCGCCCTGACTTCAGGGATAGCATCTTGCTTGACATTTATCTTGCCAAACTGGTCAGGGAAGCTTCTGTTGAGGTCAATATTCTTGGCATTGTATCGACCCCCTGCTTCGCCAATGCAATCCCCCTCTAAGGACTTCTCAAAGCCGTCTGGGTTCATGCTCGGCATGATGTAAATATCCGTGCCGTTCACCAGCTCGGTGATGCGCGGTTCCTCCCCGTACTTACCCAGCAGGTACTCCACAAGGTACACCAACACCTGCCTGGATATAGTCTCGTCGCCGTGCATGTTCCCGACGTATTTGAATTTGGGTTTCCCCGGCGCGTCTGTGTCGGGGTCCTTTGTGATCTGCATCACCCACAGCTCCCTGCCATCCACAGACCGACCTATGCTGGACAGGTTAGCGATGTGTGGGTACCTCTGCGCCATGGACTGTAGAAGCCGGGTCAGATCGACATAATTGTAGTATTTGTTGTAGGCTTCCACCGGCTCTGTCGCGGGAGCAGTGCCACTTCTCCCGTGCCGCTTCGCTTCACCGATGTCCAGGGAGACGACAAGGAAGATAACGACGGAAAGTGACACAACACGTCGTTTCGGCGTCGCCAGGAGATGCTCCCTGATACGTGTCATGTTTACGTATCTCCTAACGTTAGGCTACTTCTTCCACCATTCGCTCTTTTAAGATAGAACAAACACAGCGAGTGAAATGTTAAAGCTAGTCTGCTGCTAGCTAACGTGATGTGTATTTGCTGTCAAAGACCGTCTGGCCCTCTGCATCAACTTCCCTTTCACCTCGTGTGGGCGGAGCGTCACAGTGACGTCATGTATTCAGTCTGGGCATTTTTAAGGTGGACCAGCAGAGATTGAGATTTTTTTTTAAAGGGTCTCAAATCGTTTTAAGGACCCCCCTATACCATAGACACCTCTGTGGGCTCTGTTGGGCAAGGAATCCCATCTGACATTTTGTGTTTTGCTGTTAGTTTTTGACTTTATTATAGATTTACATAATTATTATCCATACTATAGTCTATAGTATGGATAATAATACTGTACTAGACATGGAGAGTTAACAGTGGAGAGAGTGCTTATACATTATCCTATTCTGCACCCCACTTTGGGAGAAAAACACTGCTTCAATGTCTTGACACCTTGAGACTTTGTGGATGCTATAAGACCAAGTGGCTACTAAGTATATGACACTTCATGGGTATCTATTCATTATTAAGAATATTATATTTGTTCTTTCAGATGTAGAGAAGATTTAGTTGTGTTTGCCTTTAACTTATATCTTGCTTTCGAAAGAGAAAACAGGCTTTTTTTCTCTTCGTTGTATGAGCCCAATTATTTCCTTTCACAAGTACATTACTGCACATCAGCTTGTTTTTTGTTGTGTTTTTGTCTTTCTCATTTTAATGGCCATCTGGGACAGACAGTAGCAACAATGGATGTTTCAGCCAAAAGGCCTTCTTGAGATGCACACGTATAACCTCAGATCGTTTATGGCTGTTATGAATAGCCTGTATGAAAATGGTCAAAAATCTCAGACACAAAATGTTTATCCTTGCTTGTAACAACATTCTATGGGATAAGTTTACCACATGATATTGTGGTGCAGCTAATTTCTAAAATGCTGGCCAATTCTTGCTATCCACTATCCACGCTATCCAAAACACTATCCAGGTGAACCTGAACTGCCATGTTTGGTTTACTTAGTTATCACACAGTTATGCTGTTATCAGGCTGTTATCGTCATTGCCTGTGAGGAATGGGGAGTCATAGGAGCCACCATACATTTAAGCTACTGTAGTAGAATATCTGTTGTTGATTGTCACTTAAATTATGCAAAGTTTGCCTGGCCACACAACAGACACTCTAGTCTAGAAATATCTTGTGTACAATGAGCTCAAATCATCTACTCACAATCCTAACTGTTCCCCATGACTTCAGCATTAGCACTGGCTGTATTTTGGTGTGGTGATTACTAAATAAAACAAAGACAAATAAACAGTTTCACCTGTCAATCTGACCCAAAATCTATCTCTTATCTTATCTCTGGCCCAACCTTAAAATGTTAGAACATTTAGGTCACACTTTGGGCAATGCTCTCTATGCAACACATTCTTTTCACACCTCTTGATTCTTTTACTTTTACTTTTCTTTCTTTGTTTATGTGAGGCTTCCTTAAAAAATATGTTATATTCCAGAATATTTGTAGTTCACAATGGTCAACTATCCAGCACGGCCCATGCAGTGGTGCAATTTTGAGTAGGAACCTGTTTTGAACATGTTTATGATATTGCTATAAACTGATAACTGCTCATTTATACCCAATACCTGAGACACCTTAGTGTAAATTCACAGCCACTGAAAATCTTACAGAAAGCATGAATGAAAGTGAAATTCTCTAAGAAAAGACAATTGTGCGTAATGCAGGTTAATAGCAGACACTTGTATTGCTGTTTATTTCATGTTGCCCATTCCTTCTTTATTGACCACTGCTAGCACAGAGTCTGCCCTGTGTGTCAACACATGAGCAGCAATGAGCCTGAGTGACATCACCACACCCTGAGTGACATCACCAGCCTGCCGTCGCCATGACGCCCGTCTTCTTCCTCCTCTTCTCTCCTCTATGTGGCGTCAGTCAGTGGCCCTTTCTTTCTTTCTTTCTTTCTTTCTGTTATTTCTTTGTTTTCATTTGGCAACAGAACAAAACCAAAGTGCTGTAAACATCTCGATGTTGGAGCGTCTGGAGTGCCGGCCTTGGTTCCTCAAGATCTGACACACCACGGCTCAAGCTTGGAATGACTGGGTGGGGGGGGGGAGGGAAAGGGAGAGGAGGAGGAGGAAGGGGAGTTGGAGGAGGTAAAGAGAGAGCGGGTGGGAGAGGAGGAGGCCGCGGGTCTCATTGCTGGATTCGGCGCAGCGACTGCACCTGGAAGGTCTGAGCGTGGGAGCCCCACTCCCTGTAATGTTTGTACTCGCCGCCGTGACGATCACACTCCATGATGTACTGGTAACCACGGAAACCCGGGAACTGGTAGCACACCCAGCTGGAGGAGGAGGGGGGCGTGAGGGGGAGAGGACGAGAGGAAAGCACTGATTAACGACAGACATATGTGCGCACCGTCCGTGAAATGTAAATGAAAGTAAATTAAATGGATTTTGATTAAAAAAAGAACCAAACAGACTTTCACACTATGTGACTTTCACACTATGTGAGGAGAAACCTGCGTATCTCCCTGACTCCATTCAAACAAAGTGAAATATTAAGGGTGGAGAGAAACATAATGCACGTGGGTCTTCTCTCACTCAGACAAACACAGCCATTCATTTTAAATGAATGTATTCACACAGTACAGTTGGCTTTGTTGAAGCTGATTGTAATCAGTCAGATAATTATTCTCTCAGTGGTTTCACCTGTTTTGCAAATTGGGTTTTTAATTAAAACCCTGAGTTACAGCATGTAGGTCACAACCTGGACAGCTCAGTTTGTGTGTAGAGGTAAGCGACTGAGACTAGAATGGGTGTACCTACCACACATAATCAACTCATTGCAGTCCTTAACTTTTTTCATAGTGTTTTCTTGGAGCAATTCTGGGCCGATGCAATAAACTGCATTCATAAATAGGCTACCTAAAAAATATATTGTCGCTTCTTTTATCTGATTCTGATTTGACTGACTTTCCCACTGTAGTGTGATGTATGCTGAAGTAAGATACATCTTTCATCCTTTTGGTTAAAAGCATGTAAACCATGATCCAACTTGAGTGCAGTAAGAGAGAGGGTTGAGACTTACGCGCCACTCTGAACCTGCATAGAGCCAATCTCATTGTTGCCCCATCCCATGGCCTGCAGAGAGGGGTAGTCGTCGTTTATGTCCCACTGTTTCCCGATGAAGTTCTCCTTCTCAAACAGCACTATCTTGGACTCCTTATGGTTCTGTGTAGACAGATGCGAGGGGGAAACATGTCTCAAATGTCACCCACAAGGTAAGGTAGAAGTAACAATGTTGCAATTTGATCTAAACACTTGTGAAACCGAACCTAAATCTCTTTGATGATGTTGTTGCTACATTTACATGGTTTTCGGTTGCAGACATGAAATTATTCTCACTTTCACTGTCTGTGTTCAGGGACGTTATATATATCGGGTGAGGACTGAATGCCAGTTCATTTGGCGCTAGTATCAGCATCGATTCAGTGACTAGTCTCCACGAGGATAGATTTGTTGTTTCTAAGCACAACCTTAATGAACTTTTAGCACATTTTTCACCCCGAATCTTTCCTGGAGACAAAATGAGAGAGAGCAAAGAGACGAGACGGAGAAGGAAGAGAAGCTCTTGGCTTCAGCTGGAGACTCACTGCAGAGCAGATGGGGCGGAAGGACATCATCCTCTCAATGTGGTAGGCGTTGCTGCCACTCCACGACTCCCAGTGAGGATACTCTCCTCTCTCCAACGCAAACTGCTGTCCACAGAAGCTGGAGTGCTCATACCCTACCCAGCTATCTCCACAAGCAAACACACAGATATACAGAGAAACACACACACAGAACGTCAGTGAACATCAGTATAATATTTCATTACCCTGTTATGGTTCTATGTATCAGTCTATCAAGGTTGTTGTTGTTGTTGTTTGAGTGGACTACAGAAACCCAGCAGGCTTATTTACAGTCATAAGGTGCAGCGTTTGGAATTTTCCATGCAGTAAAGATATGCTGCATTGGATTCTATCGAGACATAATAGTGTGAACATCTTGCTAATTATCATCAGATACCTTGTTGATTTTTGCTGACATTTTGTAGACGTAAACGTCGCTTGACTTCACTTGACTTACGCTCCACACTCCACCTTCAGGGAGCGGACGTTGTCCATGCCACTCTCCATGATGTTCTGGCAGGATGCGGTGAACTCCATACGCTTCCCCTGGAAATTCTCCTGGTCATAGACCGTGATCTAGGGAACAACACAGATGTATAGTATGCACATGCCACATGCACACACTAACATGTGTGCACACACTCGTCATTGACGTCATCGGGGGCAGGCAAGACGTTTATCAAATGTAATGTTGTTGAAACCTCCACCACAGGAAGCCGGTGGACTATCGCGTAACGTCAAACTCACCTTCCATGGTCCCACGGGGTGGGGATTAGTCAGAGCCATTCTACTGTGTAGCTCAGTGGAGATTAACCTGCAGAGTGGACAGCAGAGACAATCACATTTGTGTCCATATTGAAAGGGGATTTGAGAAAGACATCACACAATTCAGTCACAGTCTGTCACCCACACAAGAATTTTGTCTGTTGCCACTAAATACCAGTGTATTGTCGAAGCATTCTTCGCAGTTTGGCGGAAACCTTGTATCTCGGAATTCTGCCTTTTTTTTTCCATAAATGGATTTAGTGGGTACCCAAAAATAACCTGTGAAAGTTTCAGGTACTTTGGACCAGCGAAATATGTTATATTACTGGTTATTACATGTTATTATTACTATTACACTATGCTAAAATGGGAATATTTGTTCTTCCTTATGAATAATAGCTTTTTTGGAGATACCAGGTTTCCGCCCGATAGCGATGATATTTATAACATGCTAGACTGTACAAAACCCAAACAAACTGATGCCATTTTCATTGTCATGTACCGCATGGGGCAGGATGTATGATGGCAGTTGTGGGAATACAAAACGCAGACTTCGTGAGCAAACTTGAAAGTCGATCTCATAGTTTGTCACTTTCAGGTGTGTCTGTTTGCACCACAGAATCCTACACCATGAATTTGTGTGATGGTTGAGTGACACCCAGAGACTGGGTTTCAAAAAGGATCACCTGATATTACAGTACTGTAGTAGGCTGTACCAATTCATAAAGCAGTAACAATTCTGACATACTTCTTTATGGAATGCACGAGGTACTGCATGTCATGTGTTTGGGTTTGCAGCCTTCTTTGAATCTGACCACTGACTCATACTTTGGGAGCAAGCTATTTTGTTCCTACGGGGACAATACTGTTGTCCTCCCAGTGGGGTCAGTATGTCTAATGCATTCGCATGTGTGACATGATCTATACATTTCTGTGGCTCAGCAGAATCAACAAAGACAAATAGACCAAAAAAAAAAGGTAAAGCGACAATAGTCTGCACAACAAGGCTATAGGCTGAATGGAGTGAGAAAGAGGGCTTACCTGAAAACTGCCCCAAAGAATAGCTGTGCCGTGCTCACAGGGGGGGCTCCGCAAAAACGATGTCCTGACCCTGGAGTATAACGCACCTATTTATACATGCTGGTGCTGAAAAGCTGCCGGGCCTGTGGGTCGGGGCAGGAGTCAGCACTTTGCTGTTCCATCCATTGTTCAGAACTGAGCCACCTGGCTTTAGGTCGCTGCAGTGGGACTGGAGGAAGGGCACAGTGCCCAGTGCCGATTATCACAAGTTCCACACGGTCCGGGACCAATGGGTGAGTCCCAGGCCCAGGCCGAGCCGTAAGCCCCGCCTGGTCCAGGAAACGCATCGTCTCAGTGCTTCCTGTGTGACAGGAGAAAACATGTATACAGACACATGAAACGTCAAGTGTAACAGAGGTGCAACACTTGAGAAATAGCAGGCTTTGTACATTTGGACACTTTTGACATTTTCCTTTTTTTCTTTGTACTGGCACCTAAACTCTGAAAGCAAGAATATATGTTGCTTTTCTAACACTTGCATGGTCATTAGTAAAAAATTAATAAGGTGGCTAATGAAGTAGCAAGGTGTGTGTATATTATCATGTACTTACTGTGCTCTCTCTCTCTCTCTCTTTCTCTCTCTCTCTCTCTCTCTCTCTCTAAATCTCTCTCTCTCTCTCTCTCTCTGTGCTCCGTCTCCAACCTGATCGCCATGCCAGCCTCCACTGAGTTCAACTTCTCTGTTCCTTTCACTGGCTCATATGAACACACATGCTCAGCCAGGCACACAGGGGCACACAGAGACAGACACACACATGCCTGATCATGCATGCATTCAATCACTGCACACAAAGAAAGTGACAAAGACGTGTACACACAACTACTGTATGGTTTGCTTATGGTATCGCACACACGCATTCAAAGGTTGACAATGGATGCTCTGGCCTTCCTGTATGAATACAAATGTAAACAATACAATTTAATTCATTTTGGTGGTAGACATAAATAGATCAGATGACAAAAGGTGACACGTGGATTCGAACCCGGATGGTACATCTCATCCTCCTCTCTGTCCGAGGAGAAAATGCCCCCAAAATATTTTTTGTTTGCTGAAAAGTACGAGTTTGAACATATCACAATCTTATTAGACACATACCGGTAACCATAGATAGTATATAGATACCATTGATAGATGATACACAATTTGTGATTCCAGGTCAGTATCACCATACAAACTCAGGTATCATGATAGATCCTAGGTTCCTTGAAGTTAATTGAGAAAAGTTATTGGTCGACTACAGATTTTATTTATTTTGTATTTTTTTTTACAGGAGAACATTTTCCTAGGTGTGAATTTGTATTACTTTCAATGATTTATGGCTACTTAAAGCTGAAAAACAATTGCTAACACATAGTTGGGAGAGCATATGAATTCAGAAAAATATAGATTTCTCTGTTTTTATCATTAAATGTTTGATTAATGAGAGAGAACAAAGCTTGTGTAAATAGGTTCATAACTCTATCAGCAACAATGTTGTTGTGTAGTGAGTCTCTGTTCACAATCTCACAAGTTTTTTCAATCTGGCAGTGTTTGGTTTTATGCATGTGGCAGCAGACAAACTATTAGGGTCCAACGCCCAAACAAGCACGTAATGCTGGAACCCTATTGTATTTGCTGGAGTTCTTCTTCGTCTATTTTCTTTGTCTGCAGCTCAGAAACTGAAAGTCCCAAAGCAAACATATGTGGCATGGCCCCTATGGCCCCTACTCACACAACAAAAAGTATGTTAGTTGGCTGCATGGTGGCGCTATAACAAGAAACTAGGTTTTGGCCAGTAACCTCTGATCCATTTACAGAACAAGAAAATGATTGTGTCCCTATGGTAGCTGCTCATATGAGTCCAACCCATATATCACTTTCAACATCTGCCATATTGCATTAAATAAAATTGTATATCACTTATTACCACAACTCTTCGATTCATAAAATATTTGATGGTGTGGGCCCTTCTGGGACTGTCCCATATAAAAGATGCATAAAGGCTAAATGTTTTTTATCAACGAATGCATTTTTAATGAAACACAGTCTAACACAAAATTGGTCATAACTCATTGACAATTCATCTAGTCAAACCAAAATGTAAAACACCTGTTGAGGCGTTTGAGCACACCCACAAAATTGTTTTGAACTCTAACACTAGTAATTGGCAGCATAGACTTGTATGAAATCTTGTGTTTACATGCTGTGTAGTGGAGGATCATGTCCAAGTCGACATATGCCATTTTGTAATGATTGATAGAAGTGGTGGGTGTGGCTTAATAACTACATTTTCATAGATATTCAAATCAAAATTCTTTCAAAATTCTGCCATATGTCATTAAGAGTTGAAATTTTGCAGGACACCCTGAAGTGAGATAAGTCTTTCATTACTGGACTGGTACATACCCCTGATTCTGAAGTCTTCCCCTCTGTTTATGAGTTTAAACTGTACATTACATACAGTAAAAAATAAATTCGATTTTTTTTTTATAGTCATAGCTTCATTACAAGACAATTTGTTTAATGATATGTTGGAAACAGAGCGTGGAGCCTCAAATAGTTTGATAACTTGACAATGTGACAGATAGGTAGGTCGTTTCAAGATGGCGTCTGTAAAACCATGTTTAAATTGATCAATTACTAATACAGTTATATGATATCTGAGGCTTTCAACATAGCTTGGACTATCACAAAGCTTGTCCCTTTGTACAGTTTTCTTTCCTCTCTCGGGTAGCCAAACGAGTGGACTAGTGATTAAGGCACATGGCTTTAAAACACAAGCTTGTGAGTTGCAATCCATCTACCGACTACCAACCAACACTACAAATCGTGAATATCCAAGTAACTGAGAAATGTCAGTGCTCTCAGAAAGAATTCTGTATATGGAACAATGAAAACGCACAAATTCAGAGAAAAGGTTGTTTTTTGAAAAGTTAGTTTTTCCACCTTTTCTTTCATATTACGCAAGTTTAGATGTTGAAGAACGCACTCAATATAACAAACCGTTTTAGGATCACTAAATACTTATAATTTGTTAGTAACCTATAAGCTTGTTCAGGGGTGGAATATGAACAGTCAAATAAGCATATCTTATAGGGATGTCACGATACTAGAATTTCTACTTCGATACCGATACCCGGGAAAATATCGATACTCGATACCATTTTCGATACCATGCGGCGGGATGACAACAACACATCAAGAGGCATAAAAAATAAACAAAGACAGATGGACGGACAGACAGATGCACGCTTCTCCATAATCTAGACCTGATAAAACTCATTCAAAACTTTGACCTTACACAGCAGATTACACCTGCTCTAGTCATCAGCCTATCATAACACAGCAGATGACACCTGCTCTAGTCATCAGCCTATCAGAACACAGCAGATTACACCTGCTCTAGTCATCAGCCTATCAGAACACAGCAGATCACCTGCTCTAGTCATCAGCCTATCAGAATACTTTGAACAAGCACTGCTGATATTGATACAGTTGCAAATGAGTATCGTATCCATTTCAAATTTGTTGTATTCATACTTATCAATACCAGGGGCGTTTTTACGAGTGGGCCTGGGTAGGCACAGGTCCACCCATTTCTTGCCCTGGCCCACCCCAATTTTTTTTTTTTTTTTTTAATTGGTTGTTTTCTAGAGGCAAACTTGCTGCTGCCTTGCTAGCTAATGGTTTTGTAGCTTAAAAACGCAGGGCACATCATCTCCAGAGTCTAATGCATGACGACTTCATGACATCGCGCGCAAAATTTCGTCATGCAATTGCCCCACCAATTTTATCCAGGCCCACCCAATTTTATCCAGGCCCACCCATAATTGAATTTCTGCCTACGCCCCTGATCGATACTATCGATACCTGTTGCAAATGAGTATTGTATCCGTTTCAAATTTTTAGTATTGACTTTTATCGATACGATCGATACTTTTGACAACCCTAATATCTTATGCTTCAACTATTTTCAGATTTCAGTGTATGACACATCATTTGAAAGCTTACAATCTGCATTTTCATAATCTGTAAAACTGGAAAATAACCGTGGCCTACTTGTTACTCAAAACACCAGTCCCTGTCACCCCCTCACTTTTAGGAAGTCATAAATTAATCATCACGTATGTTGTTTGCTCTGTTTCAATAGAGCCAAAGGAATTTTGGCAAAGAGAGATGGAAGCTGTCATTTTGTTTATTGCCATGTAGGCTAATGCATGGAGCAACAGTACTTTACATTTTTAGTGATGACCCAGAAAAAGTGAACATTAGTTTTTGATCATATTAAAAAAAAAAAATCTGATCACACAGCTCAAATTCAGTTGTCTGGTGACTCAAATATCACCCCATACAAATAAGCCAACTTGGACTGTAGGTTGGTAAACTGTCATCATTTGTATGGGTGTGATGTGATACATGAGGCATGCTGTGCCCTCTTTCCTTATCTTCATCTGTAGACAAACCCAAATTGTTTGTCTGTCTCTTATCTTTGAAAATACCGTATGAAAAAGTATGATGCATTAAGTTTAATTTTAAAGTTCTACTAAAGTGTGTAAGTGTATACTAAATTTCTTGAACTATAAGTATAGTACTTCTTTGGGACTAAATTGGCCCTGTTTTAATCTATTTTATCATCATCTTCATCATCAGTATATAAATGGGAGCTAGGGCTCTGTTTGTTTCTCTGTCCCACTGTGATTATCCCACTGTGATGTCATAAATCCCACTGTGACATCATCACTGATGTCATAAATCCCACTGATGAATCCCACTGTGACATCATCAGTGATGCCATAAATCCCACTGTGACATCATCAGTGATGTCATAATTCCCAGTGATGTCATAAATCCCACTGTGACATCATCAGTGATGTCATAAATCCCAGTGATGTCATAAATCACGGATGATGTCATCAGTGATGTCATAAGATGTGAAGTTGTGACATCATCAGTGATGTCATTCATCAGTGATGTCATAAGAGTGAATTAATGTTTTATGAAGCCCCGGATCTCAAAAAGTATTTTCAGTGTAGTCCTAAGTGAAATACATTGTTCAAAATTTCCAGCGCCTTTCACTATCCTCGCTTCATTGTGAGCGCTGTTTACAGAGATCTGTCCACACAGGTTGCCATGACGATCAGAGTAATTCAGCAAACAACATGCATTATGTCCAGCATGAAGGACAGCAAAACAAGCACCCAAAGCACTTGGGTGCCTGGAACAAGGGGCTGCATAGATGTGATGCTTTGATATTCTTTTAAAACTCCATCCCTTCCATCTCCTTCATTCAAGCACAAGTTTGCATTTATGGTCAGATACAGCCTCCAGAGCCCTCCACATGATGTGCTGGTCACCATGAAGGTCAGAGTAATTCAGCCAACAATGGGGTTCAATAAATAGCCTACGTAACAGCTCTGCCAAGGAAGGGCAGCAAAAGATGTAAGCACTTGTTGGATGCTTGGAACAACGGGCAGGTGTTTTGATGTGCTTTTAAAACTCAGTCCTTCTCCTTGGTTGGAAGGAACCAACTCTTTCATATTTATACTTGCTTATCCCCTTGGAGAAATGTATCCTCTGCATTTAACCCATCTTATACTAGATACCTGGACAAATATAATGAATTACTCAGTAATTCAACAAATTCAAATTCAAATACAATATGTAATCATTGTTAATAGTTGTATGAAATGCCATCTGTAGCAGTTATTAAGTATAGGCTACAGTTCTCTCTTCTACACTTCTACTTCTCTACTTTGTAATTTTGTGATGTATTCATGTGCCAACATGCAATTTATCATTCTCTTATTATCAAATACAGTAGACTAATTATTGTTAACTAGAAATATCACGCTTCTCCCCAATATGTGTCAATGTCAAAGTCAAACCTACGCCGCGTAGGAAAGTCAAACCTACGCCGCGTAGGTTTGACTTTGACATTGGTAGAGAGACACATATTGGGGAGATCGCGAAGCGTGATATTTCTAGTTAACAATAATTGGTCTACATACTACATACATACACACACACACACACACACACACACACACACACACACACATAAACACACACAAGGGCGTAGGCTACGCCCGTGTGTGTGTGTGTGTGTGTGTGTGTGTGTGTGTGTGTGTGTGTGTGTGTGTGTGTGTGTGTATGAATGTGTATGAGAGAGCAGAGCCTATTAGTCCAGCACCACAATAGGACAAAAAACTTCCATCACTAGCCTATCCACACAATGGAGAGGTGGATGCCGGCTCCTGAGGTCAGCACATTACACTCACAGAGGGCTCAAAGGCTTGAGTCTGGCTACACCAAGGATCAAGAGAAAGAGAGAGGACAGGCAGCTGAGGAGAGGGAATGCATCCTAGAGAAAATAGAGGGGGGGGACAAAGACAAAGGGGACAGAGAGAAAACTGGAAGAAGACAATTAAGACAGAATGGTCCCAACGATTGTACAAGGAAAGAGGCAGCAGCAGAAGTTGTGGTGGTGTGTGTTTTGTGCATGTGTGTGCGTGTGCATGTGTGTGATTGTCTGTGCGTGCGTGCGGGCACATGCGAGCAAGCTTTCTGCTGATGGCAGTGACTGTTCCCCCGTCCCGCACAACAACAGCGCCGGACAACAAAACAGGCAGCCGAGTCAGCGCGACTCGCCCGCAGATAAGCGGCATGACCCTTGACCCCGCCCCCGTGCTCCAAACAGCTGTCAGCCAATGAGAAGGGAGATTCCTCCTGGCTCTATAGATCTAGGGCTGGATGTGAATGTATATATATATCCCCACTCACAAGCCCTGCGTCCATCCGTTTCCCCCAAGGTCGGTCCGTTTCAACCTGCACTTGTAACTCTGTAAGTTTCCACTCTTTTTAGGTCTTCTAAATACTTTAACAGCTGATAGAATCGTGGGATGATTGGGGTCAAAGGTTGTGGTTTTCCTGTTTACTCACACTTTGGACTGAAAGAACCAAGCGAAGATTGGCTCTTCCCTTGAACCTTCGTTTTGGACTGGGGAGATGGAATATTGACTTAAAATGCAAGAGGGCGCGGACTGCATAATCGGGCACGTCGGGCAAATGCCCGGTGGCCTGGCCTGGCCTGGCCTGGCCTTTTTTTTTGTGCTCGCAGTCAGGCCACTCACTGAACAGCAGGCCAGGCGCCGCCTACTGGTTTACTAGTGGTTTTATTACTTTATTCAGGGTTAAAGTGGGTGCATCTCATTGTAAAATTGGACTCGGCCCAAATTGGGCTTCAAACGGCCCAAATTGTGCTTCAAACGGCCCAAATCTGGCTACAAACGACCCAAATTGGGCTATAAACGACCCAAATTGGGCTTCAAACGGCCCAAATCTGGCTTCAAATGGCCCAAATTGGGCTTCAAACGGCCGTATCGGCCTGGCCTGCTTGGTATCTAATGCCCGGTCTGAATTAGGATCCCAGTCCGCCCCTGGTGTGATCTCAGTTGACACTAAGAGGACAGATGATCAGTGGCATCATGATGAGAAAGATGGGAGGCTGTGTCTCATCCTCTACCATGTGAGCAGTGGGGCGTGGCCGGTGTGGACAGATGCATGCTGTGTGCCTTGTTAGGTACTCTAGCTCTTATTGGGAGGGAAGGGCACACATACTCAGGGGATGTACTGGGGACATTTCTGAGGACAGAATTGGGACACCAAATTGTGATATAAAAGAAAGGCTGTTAGGGTGGAACTGAGCAAAAGCAAACAAAAAGTAAAAAAAAGTGTGGAAAAAAATGGTAAAATAGCAACGTTTTTGGACCAACGTTGCTATGTTACAATTTCGGCTCCGAAATTGTAAAATGGTAACGTATGTTTATCCAGGGGTGGGCGTGGTTTCCGGAGATTTTCCGTTTCTCCCCTCCCCCTACCCTAACTCTAAACCTAAAATCTCAGAACGTTACCATTTTACAATTTTGGAGCCGAAATTGTAACATCGCAACGTTGGACCAAAACGTTGCTAATTTACAATTGTCTGTGAGACTGTGTGGATTTAATCTGAATCAGGGCTCAAGTAAGCTAAAGTCCAGTTTGAGTGGAAAAGCCAGAATTATGTTCAAAGAAGAACATTGTTATAAATCCCTGCACACACAATATTGTTGGAATCTGCTTGCTTTTTTCCATCTTGTTTTTCAAAATGTTCACATAACAGTGGTACTCTAAGGCCATGGCACATGTATATGGCTTTCAACAAAACAAAGAGGTATAGCTCATTTCAATTGTTCAGATATGCCACATAAGGCATGATCATAATAGAAGAGATATGAAGAACTGCTCCTCAAGGAACTTTCAGAGGGGGAAAGTGTGTGGGCTCATTTCATTAGGCTTTGATGAAGCGAACGTATCTATTTTGACAGCGATCTCCGTTATATTTGAGCAAGGTCTCGAGGCACGTCTCAGCTCATTAGTTGAGAACCTGAAATAGACAGCTGCCACACTGATATAGAGTAATGAATATTGGATTGGACTTAAGCATCCACTTAGGCAGTCCCTCCGATGACATTGACTGACAAGCGGGAATCAGTGTGCTAATGCATTTACCACTTATACACAACTCTTGGCATATGCTGTGCATTTATTAAGTTTACTTTACTGTCCTGTCTATCAGGGGAATGTCATTAAATTCTTCACTCCACAACACTAGAAATTAACCTTCTGAGCGTCTCCATGTCTGTTTCCAGATTTGACCATGTCTCACTCAGGTGCTCAGGGCAGCATTGGCAGCCACTCTGCCATCGGGCTGCGTGCTCACAAGGTAAGTCCACGATTTTCAGCTCATCCATCCCAGAAATGAAATATATCATTATTGTCCATCAGAAATATTTGACTTCAGAAATAACTGCACCCTTGACGTGTGTGTCTTGCCTTCCAGATGTACCTCTTTGAATGCGAGAACTTCCAAGGCCGTATGATGGAGCTGAATGCAGAGTGCCGTAACCTGTGTGAGAAGGGTTTCGACAGGGTGAGGTCCATCAGGGTGGAGTGTGGACCGTAAGTCACAGAAACTGCCATCAAAGCGCCCACCCACCAACAATATTGGTCACAAGATAGTTTGCTGATACAGTGTGCCATACAATATACACCTTCTTCCAAACTCCAACTGATTATCTATCTCTCTATGTCTTCATCCATCTGTCGGTCTGTGTGTGTGTGTGTCTGTCCATCCGTCCGTCCATGCAGCTGGGTGGGTTATGAGCAGCAGAACATGACTGGTGAGATGTTCATGCTGGAGAAGGGAGAGTACCCCCGCTGGGACACCTGGTCCAACAGCTACAGGTGCGACCGCATCATGTCCGTCAGGCCCGTCCGCATGGTAGGTTCATCTAAACGGCATCGTACACTTTTTCTGTCTCAAGTCCTTTCATGTCTATTTTAAGATACGACTCGAGTGTTGATTTGTAGCTCTGTTGTTTTGCCCATGCTGTCCAACTCCATTTGCACCTCACATCCATCTATCCGCCATCCGTATTTCATTGGCAGAGGAAAGGGCTTGTTAGGGGTTGTTGTGGGGTTTTATAGCCAATATTTGTGTCAATATTTAATATCCTACCTTAATGTGACCATTTTCAGGCGAAAGAAATAAAGTAATCAGTGTTTTCCACTAGATTTTTTTTCTTTGTACGATGGAAAAGCCTCTGAAACAGCCTTTTGACCATGGTATACAGAATTCTCCATTGAAACTCATAATCAATGTGAATATCATAATCAGTATAGCCATGCATATTTGTGTGGACTTGATCAAAATGTTGGATTGGAGTCAGAGCTTCCCACAGAAAAATGGTGTAGTATTGATCAATAAATACGCAATCAAACAAACTACATTGGACATGGATGACACCGAATCCCACCGAATGAGAAAAAGCCAATATCAGACCAATATATCGTCAATACTGGCCTAGCCCTAGGGATCGCGGCTGGAATTTTGCTCCTTTGAATGTCTTTGCTGGCTATGAGATGTTGGAGGGGACAGTGAATCAGAAGCTACACCAACACACTAACCACATGTACCTGCATGAAAACAGTCTGCCACACAGTAACTAATCTGAAAGTACCGTATGTATCCTACAGGACCCCCAGGACCACAAGATTTGCCTGTATGAGTGCAATAACTTTGAGGGTCGTAAGATGGAGGTGTGCGATGAGGATATTCCCAGCCTGTGGTCTTATGGCTTCCAGGACCGCGTTGCCAGTATCCAGGTCACTGGTGGAACGTGAGTCACCTCTAAGTTATGTTTCTGGGATTGTCTCGTCTATTTTTTTTTATGTTACAGTAATGTACGAATAATACTACTCATTTGTATAGTGTTCATTAATTAAAAATAATAATAATAATAGTGGTTGTATAGAATTGGATGAAAAAGAAAATACAGTCCGCACACAGTGTGTGGACTTTATTTCTTTATTCTAGTTATCTTTCATTTGTCCTGCACCTGCCTACTGAAGTTGATGTGCGCACTTCACTTTCATTAACATGGTTTTATTCCCTACTTTTCCATCTCTCTCTCACACAGCTGGGTGGGTTACCAGTACCCCGGCTACCGTGGCTTCCAGTATGTGTTTGAGATGGGCCCTTACAAGCACTGGAACGACTGGGGCGCTCACCATCCCCAGATCCAGTCCATCCGCAGGGTGAGGGACATGCAGACACATCGCAGGGGCTGCTTCGAGTGGTCCGCATAGACAGGAGTCCAGCAGACTGTGGGTGAACAGGAGAGAAAAGCAAGGGTCAGGCTTGCCATGGTGCTAACCATCCCTTGGGAATTCTTCAATAGCCTCTTAGCCACCCGAGCTAATGGCTTTTGAATATTGTTATTGCTTTTACTGGTATAATAAGGTTGGGTGCTATCGTGAATGATGTTGAAAGGGCTGAGAAGTTCTGATTGTCACAGACTTCCAGAGTAAACGAGTCACACTGGTAAAAATGATAGCAATGCTCTCTGTCTGAAGACCTCATAGAAATATAGGATAATTTATCATATTTATTAAAGGGGGATTATAGGGCATTAGAAGATGAAATATAAACTTCATTAGTTTGTGTTCATTAGTTTGTTTCAATTCCATATCTGCAACCCTTTGATTTTATACAACGACTCGCTTATATGTTTCTAGCTTTATGGACTGATGCCAATAAGCCTGTTCATCAAACCACTCTCCCTCTCCTGGGATCCACAGATTTTAGAGAGTAAGGGACTGACAATCATATCACGCCTCACAAAATACTACCATGGACAGCTCTCAGCCCTGTACATGACCTGTAGTGAGCTTGTCATGCAGAAGGAGGCACTATTGTATCTCCTCGTGATCTGATATGGCCACTACAACTAAAGAAACCTCAGATACAGGTTCACTGCCTGGCAGAGGATACTGGTGAGCATGGGATTACGGAAGGAACTGGCAGTGCAGGCCAGGGTAGTGTTTTGCAGATGTGACAATCTTTTGGCTGGCCCCCCTCATCTACTGATGGGCCTGTCCAGAAGGTTTGTATTTTACACTTTCTCAGGGATGCTGGCATCTGGAAAGCAACTTTCCAATGGAAAAAAAGTGAAATAAAATATTCTAAACTTGGAAGTGAAAGAGTCTTGTCTACTTTTTTGTCTCCTCTTTTCTTGTATTTCTTGGTGCTCCTATTAATGCTGTTGGAATTGTGTTCAACACATTAATAATAGCTATAGTGTTGGCGTGTGCAAAGCCAAGGAGCCAAACATCAATGATTACAACAGTTATTTATGTAATGATTATTACAGTTTTTGAGTTGCACCCTTATGAAAGATAACTTGTGCCTATTTATTTTCAGTAATAATTCAAACAAATTGCCTATGTACGAATACTAATAAACAAAATAATGTATTACTCCTTTTCTATATCACCCCTATGAACAGCAAATTGTTGAATTATCCATTAACTATGCAATAGCATATCCCCACCCCACTGGTCCCCACCCATCCACATCCTTTTTTTATACTACCGTAATTTAGTTGTCTCACAAAACTAGCTAGGCTAGTTAGCTATATGAGGTGGGGGAGTTAGATGAGAAATAACAGAAGTTTGCTTAGTGTGTAGTGTAGCCGAATTTATCGAGCAAAAAACTCACAAGAACATTGAAGAACATGGACGGTATTTGTTTACCCTGCATGGCCGTAACAGTGAAGTAATGTTAGCTAGTAAATACTTTTAAAAGGAAGAAACATGAATGAGCATTATTTTTTCTCTCTCTGAATAAACAATGTCAGACAGACCAGAAGCATCATGCCCATTGATTTTCTGATGGGGGGAAAAAAATGCAAATTTAATGTCGGTCATTAGTAGTAGAGCATTAATCCCCTTTTCAAACATGTGAAAATGAAATGGTGGTCTCGACAAAGTTTCAAGATGAAGACCAGTCATGTTACCTCATATCACAATAACAATCAGCTCTGTGATGACGTGTGTCTCTTGACTCATCGCCCCATCCTCAATAGCCAATCAGCCCCTGACAATATGAGGTCTGTTATGACGTCACTGCTGAGCCTATGACGTGGCAGTATATATAGCCATGGTCAGCGCGTCATCATCCTCTCGCTGATCATTCACCTCAGTAGTGGCTGGCTGTACCTGGGCTGATCGTATTCTCTGGAGCCATGCTTTGCCACACCCACCTCCCCAGTCCACCACCAACGTCTTGACTCCTGAAGTAATTCCCTATGTTGGGGATTCTCTATTCTAGTCTGAGCGGATGCCCTCCTCTCTCAGCACAAGAAGAGGGTCATCTTACCATGGAGTCAATTATGCCAAAATTAGTCACCATGTTATTTTGTGAATAAAGCTTGCTCATCAAATTTTACCCAGGCTATAGGCATAGTTTGCATAGCAAGTTAGCTGGCTATTTGTAGGCTACCATGCGGCTGTTAGCATTGTAATGTTAGCCAGAGCTGTTATGGCAGTGAACTGTGAAATAGCTAAATGGACGATTGATAGATCAATCAATCATGAGATGAATCAATCAATCGTGAGTGGATTCAGCATCATTGCAGATGCCGCCAAATGTCGCCCCCTCATAAGTTTGTCTTGCAGGACGTCCCTGAGAGTAGACAGACAGTCAGACTACAACCAGTTTAACGGATTTCAGAGTAACAAAGTAACGCTAGTAAAGTAGCCTACATTTGAAGTGAGTAACGAGAGTAACGTTAATGTTAGACGACTACTAGCCCAACACTGCCAGCCAGGCAGGCACTGGTATTGGGCCGACGACGACGCATGATACAACACACGACACGATTAGCCACGACCACGACACGAAGCAGCGGTCGGTTTAAGAGCCACGGGATTAGCCGCCTACCCTGTGAGAGAGAGAGCCGGTGAGAGGAGGGGGCTTGTGGATCTTTACCGGAGGGGGAGGAGGCACACGGAGGAGAAGAGGAGGTAGGCTATTCTTGTGTTGTAGCAGCAGCCAGCATCGAGGCTGTGTGTAGCTTACTGTATTATTAGCCAGCGCACAACGACCGCCGGGGCACCGACGACACCAAGACAACAACAACCACCACCCGCTCCCTCCCTCCCTCCCTTCCGTCAGGCTGCAGCCCAGCCAAACAGCCCTCCAGCCAAACATGAAAGTGAAGCAAGGCTGCAACTCTGCAGACATGGGGGTCCCGGTCACAACGGAAGACGAACTGCTCAGACATTCCGTAATAACGCCCGAGGATGTGCTGGGCTTACAGAAGATCACCGAAAGTAAGTGACCTAAGAGGTACAGCAAGGGGAGATTTGTGCAACCCATCTGTTTTGCTTCCTTGTTTAGAGTATGATGCATACTGTACTGTGTGCCCTGAAGCTATTATTCTGGTACTTGGTAGTCAATGGTACCATGGACAGCGACAGAATATGAGAGGACCTCATACCTGTGGATTATGAGTAGAAGGTGCAACAGAATGTTCCATGTTTGTCATTTGATTTAGGCTGAGTCAGTGAGCATTACGGGTTTACTAGTGTCTTGCCCAAGGACACTTTGGCAGGACAATTAGCTGTTGTTGCTGTTGCTGGGGATCGAACCTGAGACCATCCCTCTGTGTGTGTGTGTGTGTGTGTGTGTGTGAGTCTGTACTAGCAGTGTTTTAGTGGAGTCCGACTCGATCCGATAGTAGTCCTGGACCTGGACACATCTTCAGGACTCGTGACTCGACTTGGATTTGAGCACTGATGACTTGGACTTGGACTCGTTCATGCATTCGGACTCTGAAGTTGGAGACGAGGACTCTTGATCACTTTTTTCTTTTTGTTTCTTTTTTTAGAATAAGCACTGATAATTTGGCAACAGCTTTAATAGATAGATATATTGATACTGTGACATTATTACATTTGGTCCATCGCCAAGCACGTGTGTTCCACCTAGTCTGGGCACCTTTCACCCCGCTTTTTGTCATGGGGGCGTAAACCACGGAACCAGAATGAACACCGGAAGGAAGTGCGCAAAAAAACGTCTTTGTTGCCGTTTGCTTGACGTCTCTTTCCTCAATTAATTGTCTGATGCAAAGCTTCTGTATTGGCTTAAAAGATGTGAGATTGTGAATCCGCAATGTTTCTACAAGAACTTCTTCAAAAACGTCGTTCGGTACGTCCGTCTTTTGTTTTGTTGTTTGCCGTTCTGATACGTTGTGTCTAATTGTCAAGTTAACGTAAAAGTTGACGAGCTATATTATCCGCTGTTACTTCCTGTCTAGGGCGGGCTCTAGGCCGGAACCAGGTTGGGTGACAAAATCAATTGTGAACGGAGGCCAGGCTCTTTCTTGCCGAGAAGAGCCTGGTGACGCGAGGTTAGTTCCACCTGCATGCGGATTCACGCTCATGTCTCCAGACTCAGACTCAGGTATGGGGACTTGACTCGGACTCAACTCAGACTCTTCTTTGGTGACTTGGACTTGGACTCGATTTCCAACACTGGAGACTCGAGACTCGACTTGGACTCGATATAGTGACTTGACTACTAACACTGCGTGTGTAGGCAATAGCCATATAGTACACACACACACACACACACACACACACACACACACACACACACACACACACACACACACACACAGAGAGAGAGAGAGCTACCGTATCCCCCAGGAAGTCTTCTTGGGTGAGTACATGTTCTTCCTGCCCCACTGCCCATGACGTTTTTTTGGCTCTTTCTAAATCCTCACCTCAACACACCGGTGCCAACAAGGTAACAGGTGGCCAATGATGTGCCCCACTGATCGTACCTCCACAGAGAGAACTGTGGTGGATTGGACCAAAATAAAAAGAGCCTGATGTAATACTTAGATAAAGGTACAGGACGGACGGCCCGTCTTTATTTACCACAATGCACCAATGCATGCACACACACACACACACACACACACACATAGGCGCCGTTCAATTTGTCCTCCGCATTTTTCCCATCCTGGCTCATCCTCCTCCATGGGCTGGCCAGGAGCGGTGGGAAGCTGCAGTGAAGCACCCTATATCTCTGATGATGACAAACAAGTTAGGCTCTATACTAAAAGAACAGTCAGTAACTTTTGGGTTTCAAATGATGGAAATCTATATGGAAAATATGGAAGTCTCTGAAGTTTATACCGCGTGATGTCACACTGTCTCCAGCTCCTGGTATAACTGGTTTAGTTGCTCCCCCCCCCCCCCCCCTTCCCCCACATACAGTTAGACTAACCTGCTGAGCAGGGGGCTTCAAGCTAAGGGTTTAACTGTCCTGCTTGTCTCTGATTGTTGGTGCAACATCATTATGGTTTCTGGACTCTCAATCTCACATCTCACAACTGATTGTCGTGACGTTTCTTCATGTTCCATGCTAGTTGCTAGTTGTATCATTTTGCTTAGCTATTGATTGGAATTTTTTCTTAATGAAGTTAATAGGGGAAGGGGTAAAATACATTCTACAAAGAGATAGTATGTATTGTATTGGCACGAGCCAGAGGCAGAGAACCACAATGAGAGCGCACCATCACTTCCTTAGAACATCAGATATTAGTATCCCAAAGATAACTTTATACAAACTATTATAACTCTCAAGTGTTTAACAGAAGGCTGTTGGTGAGAACAACCTTGTAGGCAGTTGGCTTATCCAAAACCACGTGTAAACAGTAGTGTATTATAGTATCACAAACAAGCTTTCCTAGTTCTGTATCAAATAATGTATACATCAGCTCATACCTGCATGTTTGTTTTTGTTAGACATGAATTCTGCATGACCTGTGTTAGAGTAGGTGTCATGCCAGTTAGGGCCGCCCCCTATTAGTCCATTGGAGAGCTGAGATTTTGAAGCCATCAAACTACAAAGCAAGGAATCTGTGTGTGTGTGTGTGTGTGTGTGTGTGTGTGTGTGTGTGTGTGTGTGTGTGTGTGTGTGTGTGTGTGTGTGTGTGTGTGTGTGTGTGTGTGTGTGTTTGTTTGTTTGTGTGTGTCCTTGTTAGAGATGTAACGGTATGAAAATTTCACATCACGATTATCGTGAGCAAAATTATCCCGGTTATCGTATTATCACGGTATTCGTAAGAAATTGCTGAAAATGTTAAAAAAATTACTGAGAGACTCACTGAAATCATTTTACAATGTTTTATATTGAAAACTCAGACCCAAAAAGCCAAGGATTGATACACTCAATGAAATCATTTCTCCAAGGCTGCACGTTTGCATCTGGGAGACTGTTGCCAACTTTGGTGGATGATGGACAGTATTTACCATGTTTTTCAAAGCACTGTAATCACGGCAACACGGTAATCACGGTACCACGGTTTTAATGATAATGAAAATTTGAAACGGTACGGTTATCGTAAGGAATTTGATCACGGTTATCATTCGTACCGGTTATCGTTACATCCCTAGTCCTTGTCCTTGTGTGTGTGAGCATATCTTTCCGTTGGTCCGATCTACTTCACACTTGGCAGGTGTATTGCTGAGGACTCAAGGGCGTGCGGCGACTACTCAACTAAATCGATGAATCGCTATCTTAGTCGACTAAGAAAATGTTTGATGGAGGGCGGCCCTGCTGCCAGTACTAAGCTACAGTTCTACCAAAGGACTCATGTGAAAGGCAGTGACTGCCAGTGAGGTGTCGAGAGTAGGGATGTTCATCAATTATCGAAAATCGATAATTGATCGTTAAGGATTGGAATCGATCCTGTGGCATTTGGATCGATTTTTAAATTATTACATTTTTTTTTTTTTTTTTTTTTTTTGACTAGGTTTGGGTTGAATTCGTTCCTCCTCGCCCCACTCCATTGCACAGCTGACTAACGTGAGGTGGAGCTTCATATAGTCTCTAGTTTTCTGGCTGGGCACGGGCCTTTGTGCCAACAAAACTGTTTTAAACATGGGAAATTCACACCGGCATGCACCGGGGACAGCAGTGTTGGAGAGGAGACACATTGAAATAAAGAGTTCATTGAGGAGAACACGTTGTCTTTCGTATTTTCTGCCATAGGCATTCATTTTGTTAAAAAAAAAAATTGAAAATTGAAAATTGAAAATTTTCTAAGTATTAATATGATCGATAATCGATAATTGATCGTTCATTTTCACCAATTATCGATTTTGGAAAATTTTCAAAATGAACATCCCTAGTCGAGAGAGAGAGAGAGAGAGAGAGCGCCTCAGAGGAGGGCAAA
This sequence comes from Poromitra crassiceps, assembly GCF_964638095.1. Lineage (NCBI taxonomy): Eukaryota > Metazoa > Chordata > Actinopteri > Beryciformes > Melamphaidae > Poromitra > Poromitra crassiceps. The sequence goes on along the minus strand of NC_139642.1, from coordinate 22,015,484 downwards.
AGTCAACCCCCTCAAGCATAAACCCAAAAATGCCAATGTCAACTCACTGCTCTCATCCCCTCAGATGAATATACAGTCAATGCCTCAGAGACGTCCCATCAGTTTTCATTGAGTAAACCCCTCAGCGGAAAGAGCAGTGCTGAGATAATACATCAATCACTCGTGATGGGCGCAGTAAGCGCGGCCCTCCGCTGACATGCAATCTGGATTATGTCAAGGGGGGGTGAAACACAGCACTCTGCAAGGACCTGATAGGCGTCCGGTAATTAACGACAGGAAAATGCAAGTCCTTGATGTAAATGCGTTTACATTGATCATATCCATTCGGCTTAGAAATGTAGTAAGGATGAGGATGCTTTCGCTGCGTGCAGCCGCCCGGTCTTTAGCCATTTATTTAATGGCCGAGGGGTCTTGAAAGTATTAAACGTTGATGAAGCAATTTAAGGAGAATGAACGCCCTTAACAAGTATTACAAAGTCTTAATTGCCATTTGATGAGGTATTACATGTTGTAGCAGATTGTGTTAAATGAGCTATTATGATATCGTCTCGTAACGATGGCAGACCCCTGAATTGAATCAAAATTGTATCATGGCAGACTTTGTGATATCAGCAGAATAGCGTGTCATTGTCCAAAGAATCTATATTGTATCGCAATATATATTGGTGCCTTAGGTCATAAACCTGGCCAACCAGCCAGAGACTTAAGAGCCCCAAAAATGGCTGTGGTACTGCAAAGAGCCACCTCATGTCAGGCTGTTGTCATTCACTGTTCATACTAGGAGGCGTAAAACATTCGGCTTTCCCCGGTTCAGTATCCCGACGTGTTCAAAGTCTATTTAACGCTAACCCTAACCTGGCTTTTTAGCACAATGTACCACGCCACTTGATATGATGCAAGCGTCACTGTCTCTGAGAGTTGGCAAATCTTCAGAACGACTGAGTCTGTTTTTCTGTTGAACCTTTCAAGGTGTTTAATTTGCGCTTCCTCTCGGGAATTCCGAAATGTGTTAATGACGTCTGGCATTTCAGGCAGAATGGGCTTGCTTGCCATTACATGTACATTCAACAACAACAAATCTAACATCTCCCACTCTTCTCAAATATGTCCTGTGTTGCTCTTTTACCCCAGACATTTCTAGAGCAAACTCGCATTAAAAGAAAAAGTCAGAACACTCAACAGCAAAATCACAATCGTTTTCTTTTTTCCCATTTCCAAGCTGATTGGTTGGGGTTCGCTGCCTTTTCTCCCCTTTCCATTATCAGGCAGAATGGCTTGTCGTTACTTTCAACAACAAAAAATATAAAATCTCCCAGTCTTTTACGCTGCCATTTTCAGAGCTGACTTAGGCTACCTTTAGAGAAAAAGTCAGAACACTCGACAGCAAAATCACAATAATACATTTTTTCTCCCCACTTCCAAGGTGATGATTGTGGTTCAGCTGCCTCCCACCCTTTCCATTTCAAAGGTTCATGATTAGTGTTTGAAGTGGTCGGTCCTCACACTGAAGCAGCGGTATACAGAAGCATGGCCTGTAAAACACACACACACACACGCACACGCACACGCACACGCACACGCACACACACACACACACACACACACACACACACACACACACAAATCTGACCGCTCTTTTTGTCTCCTTTTTAATGATGGCAGCACGTATTGTCCAGGACTTTCATTTCAGAGATGACCATACAAAAGACGTGTACCACAGAGGCAGGCCTAATGCGCGGCACGATCCATTCTATCATTTTCCATGTGCTTTGTGTGGCAGAAACAGACATTTGGCAGAGAGGGAGGCAGAAGATGCCTCTCGGCCTGCAGTGTGAATGACTTGGGCCAGCTATGCTTTTGGGAGGTAAATGTCACCGTTTTGGGGCGTCCCAGCTCGAGCCTGACATGGTGGCTCAGTGCTGATAAGAGAGGCCCACAGTCTGTCATTGTCACACACAGGCAGAGAGGAGAATCCATCTAGCCAGTAGTAGAGAAGTGTGATATGAGGAAATGGCACACTATCAGTTTACCGCATACATGGGCGATTTATGATATGCAGGCAGAAAATGGAACATAAACAGAAATAAGATCCTGTGCCAAATCAGGCTAGGAGTTTCATCGTCTTCATTCAATTACATGACATGGACAACGTGAAGTGTGAAATATGAAATATGGTGGTTCGTCGTTACAGACATTTTGATTCTGCCATCAGATCCTCTTACATATCATCATCAGTCTGTGATGTTCGATGCCTGGAGTGGGTTAGTTATAGGATGAAGTGTTGTATTTGACTGTATTTGCTGTACTGTATTTATGATACGCACTTTCCCTCAACCTGTGTTAACTTACAGTACTTCTATTCAGGTGGAGAGATTCATAATAATGATGCTCAGAGCAAGATAGCGAGAATTCAATCAAGGAAAAGTGAATCTCTTATCTACCCTCTACCAGGGCTGCAGTGGAGGATAAATGCACGTAAAAGCCATTTATGTACCTTTTTAAACACAACATAGCGTTTACCCACCATACATGATGGTTTATGCACTTGTTAGTGCGCCTCCTCGGCTGTAGCCGGCTCAATTTTAAAGCTGGCGTGAAGCTAGTGGTATCATATGAGACTAGAAGACCTAAGGCATCTATCAGGTAAAGAACGGTCCAAAATTAGGCAAAATTTTGGCGAGGGAAAACCTGGCATGGCCATTTTCATATGGGTCCCTTGACCTCTCACCTCAATATCGGAATGAGAATGGGTTCTATGGGCAACCTGGAGAACATGGTTCCTCTCTGTTAGAGGCAATGATGATGATGATGATGATGATGATGATGATGATGTTTATAGGGATATAATTAGGTTTCAGTTGTTCTAGTCTTATATACTGTATCTAGTCTTGCGGGCGACTTAAGTTGATAGTTTATCCACCTTTTTATAGCGGCGTGCCGCGTGAGAGAGCTGCCACAGACATTTATAACACGTCTTGTGGCATTCTGGACTATTGAGGCTACTGTTGGAAAAATTTGGTATCTGCCTCTTCTACAGTGGATTTCTCCCTGTATGATGGTTGTGCCTTCTTCTTCTTCTTCTTCTTCTTCTTCTTCTTCTTCTTCTTCTTCTTCTTCTTCTTCTTCTTCTTCTTCTTCTTCTTCTTCTTCTTCTTCGCCACAGCGGATCATCTGTTTCCATCTCTAACTGTCCTCTGCATCTTCCTCTGTGGCGCCAACCACCTGCATGTCCTCCCTCACCGCATCCATAAACCTCCTCTTTGGCCTTCCTCTTCTCCTCTTGCCTGGCAGCTCCATGTTCAGCATTCCTCTCCTGACATAACCAGCATCTCCCCTCTGCACGTATCCAAACCATCTCAATCTGTCCTCTCTCACCTTGTCCCCAAACCGTCCAACATGAGCTGTCCCTCTAATGTACTCATTCCTAATCCTGTTCATCCTCGTCACTCCTAAAGAAAATCTTAGCATCTTCAACTCTGCCACCTCCAGCTCCGCCCCCTGTCTTTGCGTCAGTGCCACTGCCTCCAAACCACACAACATAACTGCTCTCACTGGATAGTCTTGTAAACCTTCCCTTTCACTCTTGCTGAAACCCTTCTGTCGCAAATCACTCCTCCTGACACTCTCCCCCACCCACTCCATCCTGCCTGCACTCTCTTCTTCACCTCTCTTAGTATTAGTATCTCTAAAGTATTTCAACTCGTCCACCCTCGCCATGCACCTCAACTCCTTGCATCCTCACCAGTGAAATAAAAAAAATATGATTTTCTTTTTTCAGGTATTCCTGTAACTTTAACTTATCTGTTGTTCCCTCACTAGATTCAGTAGATTGTATTGCATCTGATCTGCCATGGAATGGGTTATAGAAGCTCCTCGATTATACCATCGTTATTTATTTATTTATTTATTTATTTATTTATTTATTTATTTATTTATTTATTTATTTGTTTATTTGTTTATTTGTTTATTTGTTTGTTTGTTTGTTTGTTTATTTATTTATTTTAATTTGTGGAGTTGGACACTCAAAGTATATTGTTGTGTGACTTCACCTTATTCAGACGATTTACTGAGAACAGCCTCGTTCCTTTTACGCTAATGGGCGATCAATTACCTGGCCGAGTGTCCGTAATAAGCCTGGGACACACAGCCGTGCTTTATCCACTACAGGTGGGATTTCCACTCTGTGATGTCTGCCAACACAATGGCTACAGCTTTAATTCAAATTGATTGGTGCGACCTGTTTTAAATCCCACAATGCACAGCTGTCACAAGGTTACTCTTTCAGAGAGGTGTGGTCTGGTGTGGGACGGACGGTATCTTGTTATCTTCCCATCAGACAGCAATCAACACAATGTGGTTAGTTATCTTTGTGGCTAGGCTGTTGTTGCTAGACTCAGGTACATGTCACTAAGTAATCAGAGTTGAAGGTGCGTTAAGATCATACTGTTTCCTGTAGCACAAAATGGGACTCTGCATGCACAAGATGAGGCTGTTGATCAAAAGCCATGACTGAACAATTAGGCTACTTCTCCAGGTGCTTAGATTTCTGGCTTTCAAATATTCATTTTCCAGGCCATGCTCTGTTTTAAAGTCATAAGTTACTTCAGTAGTCCAGTAGTAGTTAAATGACTACATCAACTTTTTGTGAGTTTGGCCCATCGATCACCTTACCCAGTATCTGACAAGAGGATTGAAAATCATCTCTGTCCTCCTGTGCACATAACACTCGAGCATACAGTGAGGAATCATAGGCGATTAGCGTTTGTCCAGAGTATGATCAGATTTGAGGTTTTAGTCTATGGCCTCTAGTCTCAACATAAAACCCTAAGCTGTTTGGCTCACTTTGCTCACTTGCTGTGTAAAGAACAAACACTCAAAGTTGCAAAAAGATGTGTTATTTAAAGTGTACCCTAAACCAGTGGTTCTCAAATGGGGGTCCGTGGCAGTTTGCCAGGGGGTCCGCGAAAAGTTTTCAGGAAAATAAAAATAAAAACGTTTTTTTTTAGCAAAAGCTTCATAGTTCATCGAAAATATTGTATGCTTTAAATCTATAATGGTTCATGGATTACATTCTAATCTAACAAACCTATCAATTTAAAAGTCAAGTCAAGTTACCGTGGAAACAATTAAGCTTAGCCCAAAATCACAAATCAGAATGAGGGGGACCCCGGTATATTTTCTATCTTGTAAGGGGTCCTTGGCTGATAAACATTTGAGAACCTCTGCCCTAAACAACCCTGGGTGGTTTAGACATGTGACATGAATTAAAATTAACCATAGAGACACTGCACAAAATAGGCCACGCCCATCACGGGGGAAATCGGTCCGTTCACTCCCATTCACCAGCGTCATTTTCCTTGAATTAAACATAGCTAAAAGCTGTTGTGTGGTGGGCTGCGCACACAACAAATGTAAAAAATTTAAGTTTTTTTGTACTCCCGAGCAAAACAAGGAAGCCATTGAGAATTGGCGAGAAGAAAATGTGGATTTAGCTGTCAAGGAAGTAAGTTGGAGTGTTCATATTCCGTATATACGATATTTTTGTGCAACACGCAACCATGCACGCGACATAGGAGAACGCCAGGATTGGAGGGGGGGTTTCTCTTTTCCCCCGTCTTGGGCATGGCTTCTGAATGATGACGCGTTACGCAGTGTCTCTATGGTAGTCACCTGCCTATGATTATACTTAATACACTGTATGCAAAGTGTACTAGAGAGAGCTATCTGCTGCTACACAGAGATTATTCTGCTGCCAATCCTCTCATCAAATACTGTAGTGGACAAACTCCCGAAAAGTCGCTGGCTGCTCATCAAAGTACGCTGCAATATTCCCTGCATTTCAGTAAACATCTATTGCTGTCAAAGTTGTTGTAATCTGAATCTGTGGTCTGAATCTCTCTATCTCTCTGTCTGTCTACAGAGTATTATTATATTACATTACATTAGATTACATTACATTACGTCATTTGGCAGACGCTTTTATCCAAAGCGACTTACAATAACACATTTTTGTCAGCAATAGAGCAATCAACTATGCAACACAGTCTATGACAGCTACAACTTCTGAAGGAATAGTGGTACAAATTTAGCTTAGGTTAGTTTAGAAGTTTTTTGTTTTTGTTTTTTGGGTTTTTTTTAGAGAGAGAAAGAAGTTAGTTCAAGAAGGGCCCAGATGGAGCCTGAAAAGGTGAGTCTTTAGTCTTTTCCGAAAGATATCTATATTATATATAGATATTAGTCTGTGGCATGAATTCCATGAATATTACAGGTGAGCAGAATGTTCTTTACTTATTCAACAGTTGTTTTTGTCACTGCTACAGGAGAGCCAGATATGCGGTACTCAAACCTCATACAGTATCTGTGGTTGGTTATAGTTGAAACATCAGCTTTTTCTCATTTGAAATCCGACACACAGGAAGCCTCAATAATAAGTCCTCCACAGTCGAGGACTCGCATGGATGACGGCTCTCTGCTGCTACGTGCCAGATTCCAGATGAGAAAACATCTGTTCACACAAGTGAACAGACGTGGCACAAGTGGGCGCCCACAGCTTGAACATGTTAATGATGTTAGCCAGATGCCACGGTCTTCTCCATAAGCAGATCATTATTAGCCTGGTAAACCAGCCCGTCACGTGGACTCACATTTCATTTGGTTCTGCATGACTGTCTGGCCCCAGGCCGTGGGGCCAGACAGTCACGCAGAACCAGTTAAGCAGAAGCTGCAAAGCGGAAGAGCCAATCAGCGACTGCGCTCAGTGTTCTGTGATTGACAGCGCAAGTTGGCCAATCAGGAACGCCACTAGCACTGCACTAACAAAACAATAATGGCCTCCTCCCTGCCTGTCCCGGCCTGTCCGCCTCGAGGAGTAATGTCAATGTTCGTCTAGTTTAAACAGCCATAAAGTGCAGTTATTGCAGAAATAGACTCAATAACAACAATTAAACAAGTACAGGAGTTTTTCGGCGGAAAATATGTTTTTGCCATTCTCCCGAGTGGATTTGGGTTTGACTGGATCCGACGCTGATTGGCTGAAGGAGTTGTCTGTCAAGGCAACTACGCCCGCCCATGCCCCCGCCCCTGCTAAGGACTGGGTGAAGAGTTGGGGCCAGACCATCACGCAGAACCAAATGAAATGTGAGTTCACGTGACGGGCTGCTTTACCAAGCTAGATAATTATGGTCATAGCTGAACATTTCTGGGTGGAATTGTTGGCATTTAAAACCGTTTGAAACCGTTCTTTTTTCCCCCACATGAAGATGGAAGGTCCCGACAATTTCTCAGAAATATACACAATTAGAAGTGATTAGCATGTGCCTTGATCTCTAGGAGATGTGTGTACAAAATACCATGCAGGAAAGAACACCACAAAAGTTTTTATGTGAAAACTGTTTTTGACCATATAATATATATACAGTATACATCTATGACTGTGCTGTTTTGACTCCAACTGTGGTGGCCCCACCTTCTCCTGATGGAACGGATTTGTACAAAGTTCTAAATCAGATTAATCGGGGATGATCCTGAACAGGATGCCGTAGATGGGCAATTAACTGAAAATATATCGACACAGACATTTAGAACCTATAACCGACTTAAACTTGCTCATGTCAATGAATTCGATTCATAAATGCAAATGTTAGTTAATTTGGTTAATACTTTGCCCAATGTGTGCATGCATGCATTCATGCATTCAGTCTGTCACGTAGTCTCCCCTGTCCAACTAACGTTAGTCCACGTTCAGGCGTTCACTAAAATGAAGCTGTCAGCATGGATGACATGAGCAAAACAAACAGATGACCATGTCAGAGAACTATGAGGGCAGGGTTAAAAAAAAACGTATAAAATAGATAATCGTTCATTAATCGTAATCCATGTAAGAGTTCGAAATAATCCTGATATTTTAAGACAATTTTCAAATCTTTTTAGTGTGTGTCTTTATTCTTCATGGTCCACTATCATTCTAGTAAAGGAAAATATCATTAGCCCAGGGATCATAGATCCAAATCTGTATCCTCAAAAAGCGACAGCCCTTCCCACCCCTCTCGAAGAACACTTTCTTTCTACTCCGTTTGTGCAGACCTGAGAAAGATAAGACAGAGGAATCTCATCTGCATTCAGCCGCTCAACATGCAACCTCTCCGTGAACCTCCCTGTTTGCCAGCTGCCTACAGGTGTCGTTTAACCAACAGACATGAAGCAGCCTATCCCTTATTCACAGCTGTACTACTGTAAGATGTATATATTGAGGATGGTGTCATGCTAATATCACTATCCCCCTTTGGCTATGGATTTGATTGATTTTTAATCTGAAGACAAGTACAAATGTCTGCATCCTTGTACTTGGATTGATTCAACACACACAGTTCCAGCATTGAGTGGCGACCACAGAGAGTCATATTGAAAGAAAAGGGCCATGTGGAGCCAAGCTCTGTAGCTCAAAAGTCGCTAACGCCAGGCTAATCGTGGGGATTAAGGAGCTATAAATGGCGGCTGGCTGGCTCTTTATGAATGTCACTGCTGGAGACTCTTGTGTCAGACAGGCTCTTCTCTATAGGAAACACAGCATGACTTAAGCCTTGCTGCTCATTTTACTTCCTTGCAGTGGCTGCCAAGGGATCTTTTAAAAACGTCATGTAATTTGTACTTCTGTTGGTTTTTTTAGGTCTCCATGAGAGAGCACTGATTACAAACTACAGCAGAATAGGGCTGAGCAATTCATCGCAATTTGATCAAAATCGCAACATGGCCTACTGCAATTTTCAATCAAGAGGAGCAAAATGTTTTTGTTAAAGGCGAGATGTGTGTCAAAATACCATTTTAAATGAAATAGAGTCATGCTGCAGCAGAGATGTCCTGGCCTTTGTTTGGTACAGAAGATCCCCGCAATCATCACACCTTAATCATTTTTTGAATACGTTTTTCAATGAAAATGAGAATAATGATGAAAAGGATCATTCCCTCTAACGTCGCAGCTCACATCGCAATTTGCAATATCACTCCAAATAATCGCAATTCGATGTTTTTCGTCATCGTTCAGCCCCTACAGCAGAATCTCTTCTCGTAATGTTCAACATGATATTTGAAATTCATAACATAAACAAACATCACAGTAAGTCGTGAAGGGAATGAATGCAGCATCACACATCCCTTCTCCGAGCAGCAAAGCCACAGCCCTCCCTATCAGATCCTGCGTGAAATCAAAAATCAAATCTATTGAAGATGCCTCAGTAGTGTGAAATCAGCGTGTTGATAAGTCAGGCAGAGGCAGACTGGGATCTGTTCAATGATGCATGAAGCCGATGCGCCTCATGTAAGCCTTCGTCAGATCCCAGTCATGGACTGTTTCATTAGCAGCATAGCACTGATGGTCGAGCTGACACACTCTCTGCTTGGATTTGCTGCTGCAGCTGCTTCTTGCAGAGCAGCAGGTGGATGAGATGAGGGGAAGGAAAGAGACAGGCTAATCGAGCTGTCACAAGGAGCGTTGCTAGGTGACAGTGTTTGAAGGAAGTGAAGTGCTGCACTTTATATATTTGTATGCATTTGTATGCGCGTGTGTGTGTGTGTGTGTGTGTGTGTGTGTGTGTGTGTGTGTGTGTGTGTGTGTGTGTGTGTGTGTGTGTGTGTGTGTGTGTGTGTGTGTGTGTCTGAGGGTGCTTTCTCACTCACTCACTCACTCACTCAACAATTGCTTTCGTTTTGTTCTGTCCCCAAGTACGACTGCCCCCTCTCCCCTCGTCCCCGCTGGTCAGTTTTCACATTATACAAAATGTATTTTTCTGCTCGGGAACAGAACAGAACACTTGCAGAGTAACACTTGCGTCATCAACTACGCCTGGAGTGTACCCTCGCCCGTGTGTTGTCTACGTGGTTCGGTACGGTTGGCGTTCACATTCAAGTGTTCCGTCCCCGGGCACGCCAAAGCGTTCCCCAGACCACCTTTTCAACTGGACCCTGTCACGGTACGCTGTTCTGCACCCGGACACGGAACGCACAACGTTCACACTCATGAAACGAACCACACCTGGGGTCAATTTGGGTACAAGTGTGCTCGGTTCTGGCTTTGCCCAAAATCAGGAACATGTCATAATAACCCTGAGCCATGTAATAATAATCCTTAAAATCTATGTGCTATGTATTTGTTATCATTGTGAAACTGGGCCCCTGGTTGGTTATGAAAAATAAATAAATCTGTAGGTGTACAGTAACATGATCATGTTACTGTAGGTGTACAGTAACAAACATACTCATGTGTACTGTATGTACTCATGTGTACTATGTGAATTCTTGCACAGGTTGTGTTTTTCAGATGAAACCCTGCATCTGTCTTTTTCATCACACTTGATAAATGGCTAACTCTGATTCACAGAATACATCTATCGGTCATCTGCCCACGAATTCGGTCATCTGCCCACGAATTGACAAGATTGTGTGTGTGTGTGTGTGTGTGTGTGTGTGTGTGTGTGTGTGTGTGTGTGTGTGTGTGTGTGTGTGTGTGTGTGTGTGTGTGTGTGTGTGTGTGTGTGTGTGTGTGTGTGTGTGTGTGAGTGAGTGAGTGAGAGAGAGAGAGAGAGAGAGAGCATGCAGAGCATTATAGCATTATTCTAAGCTGCAAAATAGCCTTACCTCAGAAGCCCTCCTGGACTTCTCTAAAGGAAAAATATCACTATTTTATGTAACCTTGAAACGCCTGTTTTACCGATACCGACACGCCAAATTGTAAAATAGCAACGTTGGTCCATATCGTTGGTATTATACAATTTTCTGTGAGACTGTGTTGCAATGGACACGCTGAGCTATTTTATTTATGGTATTTATTTTCTTGTATCTTTTATTTTTTTTTATGTGAAAGTGCCATGCTGCCTCTTATCCTGGAAGAAGATGTCTTGTATCTCAATGGGACCTTCCTGCATAAATAAAGGATAATAATAATAATAATAATAATAATAATAATAATAATAATAATAATAATAATAATAATAATAATTCCGTAATAATACAGTAGTAATCATAATAATAATAATAATAATAATAATAATAATAATAATAAAATAACCTATTTTGGAAATAAGTGTAATCTTAGTATCATTTGAGAAATGTCTGATTCAAATGTCTATTTTACACTTTAGAAATGCTCCTTGGGCAGTGGTCAGCAGGGCAGTCTGTCTAGTTTCAGCCAGAGCCGTATAATAGAAGAGTTCCGACATCTCCATTCACTCCAATGGACCAGTTTTTTTCCAGGAAGTAGAAAGTGGAACTCTTCAGTAAAAAAAGCAGCACTGTCGAGTTGCATCAAAATAGACAGTGTTGTACTTTGAAAGGGTTTTTCATCCCTTGAAATGAATCAAATTGTACATTATCGGCTTTATTTTAGCATGCAAAAGTAGCGCGAGACCCATTCCTGGCTGTTCATTGGCTAATGATTCTTGCATTTTGGTCCTCCGCTGACGCCACTCTCTTACTAGAGGGCACTAGTTTCAGCCAGTGTGTCTTTGGCTCATATTCAGTGAGCTCTGTTCTTATTGGATGTGGTTTCAGACAGTGCTTCTTTCGCTCATATTCAATGAGCTCTGTTCTTATTGGACGTGCTTTCAGCCAGTGCTTCTTTGGCTCATATTCAGTGAGCTCTATTCTTATTGGACGTTGCAGGAAGGGAGCCAGCAACAGCCACAGACTATAGAGGAAGTGTGGAACAATGGCTACAGGTCCCAATGTGGTTGCAGATGCTCTGAGTGTCTTTGCAGCTGCAGACTGCTGGGGAAACATGGCTGCTTTCTCTACTTCTTCACTCCACTGAATTGCATTTTCAGGCTGTAGTTACAGCCAGTTTGTGGATGAAAGGGTTGAAGTGTGGCAGTTTAGTTTGGCTGATGCATTGCTTACTATAAGAAACGCTGTGTGTGTACTCAGTCCCATATAGGCTTATATTATTATTAGTCCTATCCTCCGAGCAGATAAGGCCACTGCATCAAACAGCAGCTCTCTAACCCTCTTAGTTTGGAAGGCAGTATCAAGAGAGTCTCTCGCCGCTTGTGTTGTGAGCCAGAGCAGCTTACAGGGAAATCTGTTGACAGGCGTGCTAAGGAGCACGTGGTGGTGTAGCATGTTAGCCACGCTGCAACTCCGCTCACATCTACGTTCACTTCTGATTCATCTGGCAAAACTCAACCAAAGACAAGCCCATGTTCAATCATTCTGCCATGCACATACTACATTAGAGAAAGGTGCAGGAGTACACGCACAAACACATATAAAACACACGCATTCAATCACGTGGATGTCATTTCTTGATTATAGCGAACCACTCAAGGAGCTCTGATGTTTTGGTAGAACAAATATATATATTGGCACGTAAATGCTAACTGCAAGCTATACAGTAATAAGCTGTGTTTTTGCAAGGGAATTCAAGCGAAATCTTCAGACAAGTCATCATTCTCTGTCTGGCAATAGAAGATGCGTGGCTATTCATGAAAACATGAAAATCGGAATCAATGCGGTCGGAAGTCCATCAATATCTCCACGCCGCTGGGTAACCCTCAGGAAGGTAGAGACTCTGTCAGTGTGTGAGTTTGTGTGTTTGCATATGTGCGCATACTGTGTAGTGTATATACCTGTGTGTGTGTGTGTGTGTGTGTGTGTGTGTGTGTGTGTGTGTGTGTGTGTGTGTGCATGTGCGTGTGCGTGCGAGTTTGCGTGCGTGTGCGTGCGTGTGTGTGTGTGTGTGTGTGTGTCCATCTTAGTAACAAATCGTTAGCCTCATAACATAATTGCCTACTAATAATTGCTTAGGCAATTATGTGCTATGAGGCTAACGATATGTAACTTTTCACCTCTGCCGTTGCTACCTATTGTTTTGCTAGTAGTGTTGCATAGGCCCCAGTGGGAAAGACCCTTTGGCACTGACTAACCTGCCCATAATACCTGCCCTATAACCCCAATCAGATTGTGTGTGTGTGTGTGTGTGTGTGTGTGTGTGTGTGTGTGTATGTGTGTGTGTGTGTGTGTGTGTGTGTGTGTGTGTGTGTGTGTGTGTGTGTGTGTGTGTGTGTGTGTGTGTGTGTGTGTGTGTGTCTCAGTCAGTCCACGTGATGGTAAAACATATAAGCCTCTTAGATGTAATCCTGCCCCATGGGGAGGGGACACACACACGCACGCAAGTGTGTGCATGGTGACACATCCATACATGCACACATAAGCACACACACGCGCGCACACGCACACACACACACACACACACACACACACACACACACACACACACACACACACACACACACACACACTGTGGCTACCCAGCCCAACCCTGTTACCCTGCTTAGTGGGCTTGGGATGCTCCTCTGTAATAGGGCTGTCACTTTTTATTCGAAATTCGAATTTAACTTCGAATGTGGGGGAGGAGGGCATGTTCGAATGTATAATTGACCTGTTTGATTTTTTTTTTGTTTTGTTTTGTTTTGTTTTGTTTTATTACAGTAACCAAAATTAACCAACTGCTGCTTGCTGGTAATGTTAATCCCATGTCAGAAAAAGTCTCCAGATGTGTCGCGTTAGTCTCTTCTGAGAAAGATTGTCTGTGGTGTGTGAGAGTGTGGTGTGTGGTGTGTGAGTGTGTGGTTTGAGAGTGTGGTGTGAGAGTGTGTGCTTTGAGAGTGTGGTGTGTGCTGTGAGAGTGTGGTGTGAGAGTGTGTGGTGTGAGAGTGTGGTGTGTGCTGTGAGAGTGTGGTGTGTGTATGTGTGGTGTGAGTGTGTGGTGTGAGTGTGTGGTGTGTGAGAGTGTGTGGTGAGAGAGTGTGTGGTCTGAGAGTGTGGTGTGTGCTGTGAGAGTGTGGTGTGTGTATGTGTGGTGTGAGTGTGTGGTGTGAGTGTGTGGTGTGTGAGAGTGTGTGGTCTGAGAGTGTGGTGTGTGTGGTGTGAGAGTGTGTGGTTTGAGAGTGAGTGGTGTGACTGTGTGGTTTGAGAGTGTGTAGTTTTATTAGCGCGTGGTGTGAGAGTGTGTGGTGAGAGTGTGTGGTGTGAGTGAGTGGTGTGACTGTGTGGTGTGAGAGTGTGGTGTGTGTGTGGTGTGAGAGTGTGTAGTTTGAGAGTGCGTGGTGTGAGAGTGTGTGGTGAGAGTGTGTGGTTCCTGTGGGTGTCACAGCTTGGCACAGAGAAGGATTTCATCATGTGTAAAAATAGCTTCCTTGGCCTCACTGCGTCTGGAAAAACACCCATGAAGGAGAATGTTCTTTGAAGAGAGCTGACCAGTATATAGCTCAAATAAAGATAGAAGAAGAAGAATATCGAGTTAGAGATGTCCATAACCATAGTCTTTTTAGCATAGAGTCAGCGAGAAATGTTTCATAGATTGAGAGCTTGTCACCTGACCTGAAAAGATTGCTTTATACACAGTGGTATTATGAAAACAAGAATTGCGTGTCTTGGCTCTATTACTTTAGTCTGTTCTCTGTGTTTGTTCCAGATTACCTGTGTTCTCCAGAAGAAAATATCCACATGATCGACTTCACCAGGTTTAAGATCCGTGACATGGAGACGGGCTCAGTCCTGTTTGAGATCACCAAACCTCCAGCACCAGGTTAGCTCCACAGCCGTGAACGAGAGGGCATCAAAATTAGGGCTGGGTTAAAAAAATCGATTCTCCGATTTTTAATCGATTTTTATTTTAATCCTCGATTATCGATTCATATGTCCAGAGATCGATTTAAAAAAAAAAAAATTTAATTAATAAACAGGCTAAAATATTATGCTGTGTGTGGTAGTTGAAACATAGTTTCAAGTTGACGTTTATTTATGTTTGTAGTTGAAACAAAAACATAAATACTGTAGGCTACATGAATGGAAATGTTTGATCATTAATATCTACTTTTAGAAATTATATAGGCTGAAATCAAATCACTGTGCATAATTGTGAAAGTGTCTTTAATGACAGATGAAAAGGCTGTTATTTACCCTTTGTCACCACCTGGTGAGTAAATATATGTGTAACTAAAACCATTAAAATTGACAACAGGTCTGCAACTTTTTTCCCCCATGTATCTACTTGGCTGGTTGGGAACCCCTGTGTTACATAACTGGACATGTAATTCAGGGTACAGATCAAAAAACATTTTGAAACATTGAAATCGATCGAATCGGAATCGAATCGAATCGAATCGAAATTAATCGATTCGCAACCTTGTGGATCGGAATCGAATCGATTCTTGAAATTTGAACCAATACCCAGCTCTAATCAAAATTATAGATCTCTTAGATAGATCTACAATTTGTGGAATACAGTATATTTATTTAGAGTCGAAGGCTTCAACAATGCTTCATGCTCTGGAATTTCTCCGTTTTGTTACAGATGAGTAACTCGTCTTTTTATCTCACTCTCCGTCGTGTTCTGTGGAAAGGCTGCTTGACATTTAGAATTGTATTGTATGTTATTTGTCTTGTCAGGCGCTTGTCATCTTGACATTATGAGGAAGAAGTCACATGCCCAGAGAGCTACTGTATGTAGCCAGCTTGCAGCTACAGTAGAGCGCTATTATACCAATTGCGCAAATGCCAACATGCTGTTTTTCAAATGAAAGGCATTTCTCTCACACTGAAATAGCAGACTCAAACCACTTAATTGTCAACTGATGAATGGTCGTTGAGGTCGTTGAACTCGGAAGCTCCCCCTCTTTTTTCTCTCCTCTGAAGCAGGTGGCAGAAAGCACAGTGACCCCAACGCTGGCCGGTTTGTCCGATACCAGTTCACCCCAGCCTTCCTGCAACTGCGGCAGGTCGGAGCCACGTAAGTCAACACCAACATGCCAGCAGGACGGATACCGATGCTAAGGAACTGTGCACGTTTGTGTGGGTGGTGTGTACGGTGGCATTAGCCAGTGGGCAGGAGCACACCGTTTACTTTGCATGTACAGAAAGACAAATGAATGTATCCAACTTATTTCTGGCGGCCATGATGCCTATGCGTTTTTCCTGCCGGTGTGATCCTCCCAGCCTTGTTGCTGACAGCTTGACACCCGTCTGGGCGAACGGAGCAAATCACTAATCAGGTCCAGCTTGGCAGAAATCTCGTCGATAAATATCCCTTTAAGAGCGCAGTGCATCATGTGTAATCGCCTACTGTGGCTAATGTTAGCGGCTAGCTAGCTATGTTACATGGCAGTAAAACGCCACTGAATGACCAAATTGATATCACTTTTAACCATTTCGAGTAACACTGTTTCCATACGGATCACCAGCGTTAGTTTGTTGTTCATAACCATAACGTGGCTATATTTGTCACGTTCTCTATCTAACTATGACACACTGAAAATACTGGGAGGCGGGGCCATAGCGGTAAGGTGACCAGACGTCCCCGAATTTCGGGGACAGTCCCCGTTTTTGGTGACCTGTCCCCGGCTGGAGCTGTCCCTGAAAATGTCCCCGATTTTCTACTGCCGTCTGCAGCCGATATGACTCTAGCTCTAGCAGGCTCATTCTTAAATCTCGAGTGAAGATACTTCTAGGCTATTAAACTGTAAGACCGACAGCATCCATTGGGACCCTTGACCTCTCACCTCAATATATCTGAATGAGAATCGATTCTGAGTATCCATGAGTCTCCCCTTTACAGATGTGTCCACTGGTCAACCACTCAAGCAGAAAGGTTGCGGGAGGCTTACGGGCAGGTTAAAAGCATAATAATAAGCATCACATGTGTGTGTCTATGTTTTGATCCAGGCATCCAGCAAGTGTTTACATGTTTTGCTGCTTCCTGCTCTTCCAGGAAAACATTGGAAAAGCACTTAGGACTCCACGGAAAATACTGTTTTGAGATCTGAGGCTATTCATAAAACATTTGGCGCTGTAGGTTCGGAAGGCCAGGCCTAATGATGCTGGAGAACAGATTGACATTTTAAGTAAAGGGCCACAGTGAATGACGTGTGTGTGTGTGTGTGTGTGTGTGTGTGTGTGTGTGTGTGTGTGTGTGTGTGTGTGTGTGTGTGTGTGTGTGTGTGTGTGTGTGTGTGTGTGTGTGTGTGTGTGTGTAGTACAACAGCCATGGACAAAATAAATGAAACCGGAATCATCCCCCTTTATTATTTCATAGGTAATAACATTGGATATTTTTATGATATATTGATTGGCGGACTGGAAATATCCCCGATTTTCATTTGAGAAATCTGGTCACCTTACCATAGCGTCTCTATCGATGAATGGATTTGACAGTTCTGGGCACTGGCGTTGGTGACGTGTTGGCCAATCCCTTGCGTGTTCCACCCCCAAATCGATTGTGTTCTGGCGCAAAGCGAGTGGCTTCCAGGACGAACAGGCTCTCTGACTCACGCGCCACTAATGTTATTTTAGAGCAGTGCAGTAAATACAATATTCCTGGAACGCGAGTTTAACGAAACAGTTACATGTCCTCTGCATTCTAGATCAAATAAAGACATTACTGTTTGTTTTATTTGGTATGTTACATACTTATTGGCCAAGTTATGTTCAATTCCGCCAGGGTACAAGGGAGTATAGGCGGCCATCTTTTCTAATAAAGTAGAATCAGTGTTGTCTGTTATCTGTATAAACAGATATGGCTGCGTTCCGATCAGCTAGTAGTTCCCATTCGAAGTGGACTGCACAGGGTATTCATCAGCCATGTGAAGTAATATGGCTGAATACCCTGTGCAGTCCACTTCGCAGGGAACTACTAGCCTATTGGAACGCAGCTTAGACGTAGGATTAGACTGAGTGTCACAAAATGATGAAATTATCGTACATTTGGGGGATTTTGGGATTGTTGATCGTACATCGTACAGAGGTCGAAATGATCGTACAAATACGATAATTGTCGTACGTCTGGCAACGCTGAGTAGAATACCGTTTTAGGAAATGGCAAGCTGCAACAATAAGTCACGTTAAACCGGACCTCGTACCCATAATTATTTGTACATTGGGGCATTCAAAAATAAGGTGGATAGAGTGTGACAGAGACATGGAGATTAGGAGAGAGAGAGAGAGAGAGAGAGAGAGAGAGAGAGAGAGAGAGAGAGAGAGAGAGAGAGAGAGAGAGAGAGAGAAAGAAAGAAACATGGTGGCCATTCAGGCCTGCTGCTCTTACATGTGACAGATGTGTAGGAGGTGTGTGAGGGTTTTAATAGCAAACCAGCTCATGCCCATGAGTGAGTCAGATACCAAACAACTGTCAATGCGATGGAGAGCTGTGTACCGTAGTTTTGTTCCAGCCCAAAAGCTGACACATCTACTCCCCCAGGCTTTATGAAACATGCTTGTGTTTTATTCACTATGCTGTGGTTTGAGGGGGATGCGTTTGGGTCTCCTCCTGTTTGCTATCAAATTGTCTTTTTTGCTCAACAGACAGTAGCACCTGAGACAGGATGTGTTACAGCTATGTTCATTGTTGTTTGGTCATTTTGTGGTTCGCCATGACATCACTTGCGCCACAATAGGCAGGGAGCGCACCAGAGAGGGAGTGTCAAAACAAACAGGGTGGTGCGTCAAAAAGTGCTTGCACCTTCACCACCTCAGACAGCGTCTGAGCAGAGACACTGGCGGTCAGGGGCATCTTTGTAGCTTTTGCAAAAGCACATACACACATAGACCTCTGCAAAATCATATAAAGCCCTTTCATGTTAGTATGTTGTGCTTTCCTGTTTAGGCTTCTGGAATCTCCTCACTCATTCATTACTAAGCTGTCCTAAGTGGGGAGTGAAGGAAGCTGATTGATTTGATTGGACATGATACGCATACTGATATTTTATTCCTCCTATTCAAAGCCCTTTTAATACTGTGCCTGCTCCTGGTCACTAAAATGACCAGAAACCTGTTGCTTGCTCACACCAAACTGACCTGCGCCTGTGCCTTGACTCTGGAAAACCCGGCTCTAAAAGTGTTTGTATTTTCAGTTAACTCATCGATCTCCTTCCTCCACAGAGTGGAGTTTACAGTGGGAGACACCCCCATCAACAACTTCCGCATGATTGAGAGGCACTACTTCCGCGAGCAGCTGCTCAAGAGCTTTGATTTTGAGTTTGGCTTCTGCATGCCCAGCAGCAAGAACACCTGTGAGCACATCTACGAGTTCCCCGCGCTCTCCGAGGAAATCAGTGAGTACTGCTGCATTCACACACACACACACACACACACACACACACACACACACACACACACACACACACACATGCATGTGGACATACACACTCACAACCCCCCACAGACACACACACGCACAAGTACACAAACGTACTTGCATTATGTAAATGTGCAAACACACACACACACACACACACACACACACACACACACACACACATATGAAAGAAACATATAACCACAAAGCCGTTTTCACACATGCGCTTTATACCGGGAAATGACCAGAAAGCGGTGTAATGCCTTCATGTGTGAAAGTTGTTTTCCGGTATAAGCGCGACCCCGTCATCGCGGACATTTCACCACACAGGTTGTCACAAGAGCGGTATGTCTGCTTCATGTGTGGGCGTGCCGATTTCCCCCCCTCCCCTCTCTGCTCGCTCTCTGGCCAGTCCTTCAGTCCTCCTCAGTCAGCAGCCCGACACACAGGACAGACACAGCAAAAATGGCAGCTGCTTGTTCTGAGAGTCTTGCAAGCCGCCCAACGCTTGTTGAGAAAGCAAATGCACGAAGCGAAATGTGGAAGTATTTTGCTTACGTTGCTGACAGCGAAGGCAAGCCCGGACACATCAAACGAAGCCAGTCTGTAAAAAGTGCTTCAACGCGACGCAGGTGAACGGATAAACATCGAACCAGCCAGGCTATTTCTCTCCGACAGGGACCCCAACTTCTTCAAAGATTTCAGTTCAAAGACTGGTTAGCGAATGTGAAGGATACAACATACATGCCCTCTTAAGTCAAATGAGTGTGATTTATTGTGTGACAAGCAAACTTATTTCACCATCGGAGTTTTGCCGACCCCCAAAATAAGGACGATTCTCCATCCAAGTGCACACGTCACTCCCCACCCGCTCTGCAGTGCCCCCCGACCCCCCTCAAATACAGGTATTTTTGCTGCTATTTTCACACATGTGAGCCCTCATGTGTGAAGGGAAATTCCGGGAAATAGCCAGTCTTGATTTACAGGTAATTTCCCTGTCTGTATGTGTGAAAACAGCTCAAGAGACATATAGAGTAGGTCCACGCCGGGGGAGGTTTATTAGACCTGAATACACATCGAACAGATCTTAGATCATCAAATAGGTCTCCTCACTGTACCAACATTCTAAATCAGTTTATGGTGCCTTCAGTCATTTATTATGTTCATACTCTCTGGAATTCTCTACCACATGAAATCTGCTACAACAGTGTCTTATTTTGAAAGCAGACTAAGAACATATCTTTTTATCGTATTTCTTTGCAAGCTCTTAGGTTTAAAGTGTGGTTAATGGCCAAACTTTTATTTAATCAGTATTATTACTATTATTCCCTTTTTAATAATAAAACCTGCTTATTCATTTGTATTGTGATACCTTCTTCTCTTATTATGTTTTATCCTATTTTATGTTTTTAGGGTTAGGGTTAGTTACTGTACTAACATAGTACCCGGTGTTGCCCAGGTTAAATAGGCACAAAGCAATACAATCTGTGCCTTTTGCTTGGCTGGAAATTATCCAGGTGGTTTCCAGGAGTTTCCAGATGGTTTCCAGGACTTTTAACACACCGCCATGCACATTTTCAGCCCAATCCGGCCTGGGGAGGTGGTTTACAGTTGGTTTCCAGGACTTTACATGTGGTTCCAGGACTTTCCAGGTGGTTCCAGGACTTTCCAGGTGGTTTCCAGGACTTTCCACGTAGTTCCAAGACTTTCCAACCTGCCCATGACCTTCCTTATCATAACCCACCACCATGCAAATGCATAGCCAAATCTGACCAGGGCGTGAAATACTGCCGCTTTGTCACACACCTTGTGCATCGGACCTGGTTGGGGTTAAGGTTTGGATCTGGATATGGTGGTTTCCCAGCGGAAGGGGCCTCGATCCTAAAGGTCCTTACGCATCAAGAGCGATGCGAATATACGGCACGAAATTCGCGATGCGAGTTTTGACCCACCTGTCAATCACAGCCACGATGTGTACATGTCGGAAGCGAATTTCTGAAAAATCGACCGTGGTTCGAAAAAATAAACACCGCAATAACGCTCAGCGAAACTTCGCCGTTGGTATGCACGTTGGATATATTATTGAAGTGCGAATTAATTGCACGAAAAAAACGCTCCCGATGTGTAAGGACCTTAACCCTGAGCTTGTTTCTCAGAATTCTCCGCATGGTTTCCAAGAAATCAAACATCAAAATCAACATCCCACGCACAAGGTGCATATTTGACACCATCGGAGTGAGAACGGGTTGGACCAGGGGTGTGGGCATGCAGAAAAGACCCACATGCACTCACATGCACATGCCGTCAACTTTATTATATACATGTTCTTATCTTATATGTTTTTGTCATGTATTGATCTTTGTCTTTTTGTGCTTTTTCATTTTGACGCACAATGAGTCTATGCTTGTCATATGAAATGTGCTATATAAATAAACTTGACTTGACAATAGGATGTGATGTCACAGAACCCTGAATGTTGTGTTTTTCTTCTCCCTCAGTGCGTGAGATGATCCTGAACCCCTATGAGACGCAGTCTGACAGCTTCTACTTCGTGGACAACAAGTTGGTGATGCACAACAAGGCAGACTACTCCTACAGTGCTGGACCATAGGAGGACACATGTCCTTGACCCCTACCACGCCCTCTGTTCTAGACCATAGGAGGACACATGTCCTTGACCCCTACCACGCCCTCTGTTCTAGACCATAGGAGGACACATGTCCTTGACCCCTACCACGCCCTCTGTTCTAGACCATAGGAGGACACATGTCCTTTACCCCCCTACCACGCCCTCTGTTCTAGACCATAGGAGGACACATGTCCTTTACCCCCCTACCACGCCCTCTGTTCTAGACCATAGGAGGACACATGTCCTTGACCCCCCCTACCACGCCCTCTGTTCTAGACCATAGGAGGACACATGTCCTTGACCCCCCCTACCACGCCCTCTGTTCTAGACCATAGGAGGACACATGTCCTTGACCCCTACCACGCCCTCTGTTCTAGACCATAGGATGACATGTCCTTTACCCCTACCACGCCCTCTGTTCTAGACCATAGGATGACATGTCCTTTACCCCCCTACCACGTCCTCTGTTCTAGACCATAGGAGGACACATGTCCTTTACCCCTACCACGCCCTCTGTTCTAGACCATAGGATGACATGTCCTTTACCCCTACCACGCCCTCTGTTCTAGACCATAGGATGACATGTCCTTTACCCCCCTACCACGCCCTCTGTTCTAGACCATAGGAGGACACATGTCCTTTACCCCCCTACCACGCCCTCTGTTCTAGACCATAGGATGACATGTCCTTTACCCCCCTACCACGCCCTCTGTTCTAGACCATAGGAGGACACATGTCCTTTACCCCCCTACCACGCCCTCTGTTCTAGACCATAGGATGACATGTCCTTTACCCCTACCACGCCCTCTGTTCTAGACATTTCCAGCCACTTCAAACCCCTATGGGACCAGAAGCAGACGCATTGATGGACAGACCACTGCCACTTTTTGTTGGCTATATTTTCATCTGTATTCATGGCCAATCAGATTTCTCCCTTTGCCTGAACCTATAGAGTGTCTAAGTCACGTCCCTTCTGCGGGACAAACCAAGCGATTCAGCTACAACATAAGCTACAAGGTGTTAGCTGATGAAGACTGTTCCGCACAGTTGATTGCACTTATTGTTGACAAAATGTGCTATTGTAAGTCGCTTTGGATAAAAGCGTTTGCTAAATGATGTGATGTGATGTAATGTAATGTGAATCACGAGTGATCATAAAACATTAGACTCAGAGCAAAACAAACGACAAAAATGGTCCGAATCAAATGTGTTATGCTCACTCACGATTCATCTCGTAGCTGAATCACTTGGTTTGTCCAAGTAAAACTTTCTCATTTCTAAGGATTTTATGAAATGTCAATGGAGAAATGAACGGGGAATTCACTTCCTTAGGTCCCATGCGGCCCCCGGAAGGCACGTGACTTAGGCAGTCTATACATACCAATGATTGCAGACTATCTTGCCCTCTATGTGGGTTCACTTGATCATTAGTTAGACAGATAGAGTTACAGCAGCTTCATGTATTCCGGTGGCCATAAACATGGTGAGAGAGAGATCAGACAGCAAGTCTTTACTGTCGTATCTTGACTGCATCTCCAAGGAAAGACAAGCAGACGGGCAGAAACCATCCATGGAACCAAGAGAGAAACGGTGAAGACGCTACTCGGGGAAGAAGTCAGACAATATCTATATATTATTTATTTATTTATTTATTTATTTATATATATATATATATATATATATATATATATATATATATATATATATATATATATATATATACAGTATGTGTATGTGTGGATACACTAGGAGTCTCATTATATTTTTTACTCTTAAAGAGAGTCAAATGTTCCTCATTGAGTTGCTAGTAGTTCTTAAAACTGGATGACTCATGGGTAAACCACGTTGCCATGATTGATCAACATTCCAGTAGATTTACAATCAGTTTACAATCAGTTCATGACATTAGATTAACAGAGATGTGTAATTTATTAATTCATGTGAATGTGTGATTTGTTTATGTCATTTTGAAGTACCAGTCCATAGCCACAAGTCAAAACCAGATACCAATTTTGATATCCAGTACATATTCTGTAGAACTGAAGACATGCTATGTATACTTTATTTATAATAAATGTAGGAAATATTAAGAAATAATTTTTGCGTTTTGACAGGTGAAATTCCATCACTGCAATAAATTGTGGATTTTGTTTGTATTGACGCCAATTTTGTGTTTTTTCTATCTAAGATAATACACCGAGCAAAGACAGGAATTAAACCGTATAGAAAAATATATTTTGCAATAAGTTGAGGAGAGAGAACAGAAAGGAGAAACACATCAAGAATTGGAATCAGTACAAAGAGAATACCATAGACTGCCTGTCCACAAAATGAATAAAAATAAAAATCGTGTTAAAATATATCCTGCTGGGAGTGTGTTCTCTTTGAGTTTACCTGTGGATGTCTTGCTGCCCCGCTCCATTGCCTCCATTATTCCTTGCGAGATGGATGGAAATACGGTAATTAAAAGATATAATCAAATGTTTTTTTCTCTCCAAGAAAAAGGTCTTAAGTTGCCTACAGTAATGCATTGAATAGCTGTTTTCACAGCTTTACCTTCATGCCGACAATCATTTTTGCAACAGTCGTCATCGTCTTGTTCAATCTCATTAGAAATTATACTCATTAATTAGTTTGGAATTATGGCCAATGCTGTTTTATGAACAAGCATTGATTAATTTGATAAGCCAAAGTGCTAAATCCATGTTCATTATCGTTAGAGGGGATTGCACTTGTATCATGACTGGTATCATTTTTCTTCTTTGTGAACAGGCTAATCAATATGGAACATGTTGCCCCTGGGTTAATCAATAAAACTGCAGCACTGTGGAATACAACGACATGTATGAGATTGGTCATCAAGGTTTAGGATTATCTTGCAAAGTTGTGATTTTTATTTAAGGAAACTGTCATTCCCCATGTCGAATAAGCTACAGGTCATGAAGGATCTCTGCTGCCATCTGCTGTGGCAACAGTCTCACTACACTATTATTTGGCATTGTACTATAATGTAATGCCATTTGTTCCCATTCATGAGGTAAGCATGAATTATTAGTTATCACTTGTTATCAATGTAAGTTTGCAGATGATGAGCCCATCACAGTAGATTGAGTTAATGAGTGTGATGCCTTGTATTAAATACACAAGAATATCTCACAGATTTGTGGTTAATATCAAAAACATTTGAACATAATTTATTCAATGAGATGTTCTCACATTCAAATAATATTTTTTATTTACAGCGGGGGTTTTCAATTCTCATCTTCCTCGGGATCCGAAACTGCAGTTTAATGCGGGGCTGATTTACAACTGGGATGTAAGGTAAGTGGAAATAACTAATTTGGTACAGTAGGATTGAGAACTACTGATTTTCAGTATAGGTCAGGTGATCGGCTGCCATGTATATCCACATTGCACAAAACAGATCAGAAAGAAAGCTGGTTTTCTCAAAACATGCTGAATTCCCTTAGCTCAGATACATTGCCATGATAATCCAGTCTAGTTAGCCTTGGTTTCAAGCAGGTTTCAAGTTGCAGCCACTTCATAGTAAGGTGCTTAAAGCAGGGGACATCCTCCAACCACGTGTGGTGTTTTCAGCAAGAATAGTCGGTTTGACACACCACACAGAGGTTACAGGGGGTAGTAAAAAAAAATCCACCAAGTTATAGGAGCACTTCACCGAAAAACAATGCTGATTTATTTTGCACCTGATCTCACACATATCCGAAAACTGTAAACAGTTTTGCAGGCATTCATTTAGTTTGACAGTATTGGGAGTTGATTCGAGTTAAGTTGTCGACCAAGGATGTCACTGCATTGTGACATCACTAATCATGTGTGAGATGACCTTTGACCTCAAGCACATTGTCTTGACTGTTACTGTTGTTGTAAACCTGTTGCAAGTTTAACTGTGTAAATAAAGTCATAATAGAAATGTGTGAGATCATGTGCAAAATAGATCAGCATTGTTTTTCGGTGAAGCTCTCGTTTAAGTAATACTGTGGCATGAAGCTGCTGGCTACACTATTCACCACTCTGCTCACTATAGCATACAGGTCAGGTGAGTAGGCCCAAAGGCAAAGGACAGTCTCTTCAGATTAAGGAGATAGATGTGGTACAGGAGGTCAGATACCCAGCCAAGCTCTCCACGCCTGAATAAACATGCAGTCCATTGATATGCTCCAAGCCGCTTCCAAAGATGTCCTCCTCGACCTCTCCTTTCCGCCGACCAATAGCGATCAGCTCAGAGGTTTGACTGCCCGTCTGGACGTGGTGGGACACAGGGAGAGCTGAAGTGGTGCTAACCGCTAACGGATCCGACAGGCTGTCTTCTCTCAACTCCTCCCACAAGTTACCTAGAAAGACGAAACGGTGACAAAAAAAAGTGTTGGTATGTCTTTCCTAAAATATAATGCATTATTCTATGTGATCTAGCTACTTTACAGTTTAAGCAAATGAAAACCTAATGGGAAAGAAACATGGATTGTTTCTGTACAGGTGACGTCACTTTCTGTGATGACTGTCCCTCTCCTCTGTGAAGATACATCACTGAGTGTATCTTCCTTTTTGTACTAGTTTATGCACCTCCAACTCATTTTCTGAAAAGTGTGTGGTAGCCTAGTTCTATTTGGATCATAGTCCACCTACAGAGAGTCTATACAGTATTAAGTAACATTTCAACAGCTTATTAGTTGACATTCAACAATTCAACTGTTTGGCTTTCTCTGTAGACTAGATGTTTTATCAGCTTATTAGTTGAGATTCAGCAACAGATTTTGTTTGCTTCCTGTTCCACATGTCTGATTCTCATCACCTGGCATAGGTATGTTCATGAATTGTCACATATAGCTTGCTCGATAGATAATCTGTTGAACATCTGTTAAACAGTTGAATTGTCGAATGTCAACAAATAAGCTGTTGAAATGTTACAAATACTCTGTAGACTCTGTAGATCATTGTGATGTCATCAGTTTTTTTCTTCTAATCCAATAATTCCAGGAGTGTCTGTCTGCCCCCCCACCAACCCCCACCCGCTCATCTCTGGGCCTGTCGTACCGTGCAGCTGCAGGTCGGTCAGACTGGGGTTGAGTGTGTCTACGTCATAACTGGCATCGCTCTCCAACAGGAACTCCTGCATGCCCCTGGCTGCGATGCTGTACTCGGCCTGCAGGGCGGTGCTGTAAACCGGCGGCATCTTCCCAGCCGCGGGCGAGTTCAGGCCTCCCATGGTGGAGGGGACGCCGGCTGAGGGCTGCTGCAGTCCACAAGGCGAGTACAGGGGAAATGAGTTGGAGGGAGGAGGGCCGGCCCGGGGAAGGTAGCAGGGCTGCTGCTGGGATGGAGCTGGAACATGGGAATACTGGGGACGACGAATGGGAAGGCAGGATTCTCTGAGCTGGGGCGGGGCAAAGGAGGAGGCGGTGGTGTCGTAGGTGGAGGCAAGTCTGGATAACAAAGTTGGGTTGCTGTAGAGCGGCAAAGACTTGAGCTTCTCGGGTCTCTGTCCCAGTAGACGGTCCAGGTCCTCTGTAGAAACAATATGAATGTGTGAATCAAATCAAATGTATTGCTCAAATAAATTACTGGTCCACTTTAATTAATGAGTAGAGGTCAGATTAGCCTGTGACCCATCAGCCAGAAGCTTGAGTAGCTGGCTTTCAAAGGTAACCTGAGTTATAATGTCAAAGTCAGACATTTGTAGCATCTTTCAATGAATTAATCGTAAAACCAACCCCCTGAGAAATATTATATTCAGCTTCATATTTGCTTCAGTTGTATAGGCCTAATAGTTGAGCTCACCTGGCCTGGCCATGCTCTTGCGAACAGTAAGCGGGTCTTTGCGTCGCCACTTGTGCAGTTCCTCTTGCATCTTCTCCACCTTGGCGGGGTTGAGGGCCCACAGACAGCCTTTACGCGACGAGTTCCCGCTCTTGTTCTCCACCTTCTCGAAACACTTGTTCAGAGAGAGGTTGTGACGCACTGAGTTCTTCCAGCCATCGGGGGCAGTCTACAAACAGAGGGTTGCAGGAAAGGGAGGGTTAAGAAAGGGTTTTTAAATGCCGTGGCACACTTTCATGCAGGCGCGGACTGCATAATTGGGCACGTCGGGCAAATGCTCGGTGGCCTGGCCTGGCCTGCAAAAAAAAAATTTTTTTTTTTTTTTTTGTGCCCCCAGTCAGGCCAGTCACTGAACAGCAAGCCAGGCACCGCCTACTGGTTTACTAGTGGTTTTATTACTTTATTAGTTAGTCTGAAGTAATAATTACACTTCAGGGTTAAAGTGGGTGCATCTCATTGTGAAATTGGACTCGGCCCAAATTGGGCTTCAAACGGCCCAAATCTGGCTTCAAACGACCCAAATCGGGCTTCAAACGGCCCAAATTGGGCTTCAAATAGCCCAAATTGGGCTTCAAACGGCCCAAATCTGGCTTCAAACCACCCAAATTGGGCTTCAAACGGCCCAAATTGGGCTTCAAACGGCCCAAATCTGGCTTCAAATGACCCATATTGGGCTTCAAACGGCCCAAATTGGGCTTCAAACGACCTTGGGTCGCCGGCACGCGCATCGGCCCGTATCGGCCTGGCCTGCTTGGTATCTAATGCCCGGCCTGAAGTATGATCCCAGCCCGCCCCTGCTTTCATGGTATAAGAGGAGGCAAAACTAACAAGCACTCATGCTTATCAAGAAGAGAGCATTATTTTTTCTGTTTGTGGGGACATTCCTGAAGGACCAAACCAATGCTTTCTTTCACTCCTCTTGTCCTTTGATGTGTTTTTTTATGGATTTCCCCCATTTTCTACCCCATATGTACTCAGTCTATAGAGCTCATCAGTCACGTGACTTTCCGTGACGTCTCCAGCCCCGGAAGAGAATTCCCCATTCATTTTCTCCATAGACAGTTTGAAAAATCCTTACTGTATAACGAGTTGGCTGGAACCATCCTACCAGTGACCTATTGAATCCTGAGTGGCCATAAAACATTTCACTTAGAGCAAAAACAAAAAATAAAAACCGCCGGCTTCCCACCGCAGACATGGACAATTGTGCCTATATGGACACCCGACCAAGCCAGAGGTGATGCTGGAACCTGCTGGGAATCTACCCGGATGCCCTTTAATGTTATATTTTAACTTGCCATTGATTTATTTCCCATTCAAGCAAAACCTCAAGGCTCACTTGAGCTCACATCCACTGCACATCAGTAAGGAAGTACTGGTCTTGTCCACTGTTTACGCTGTTGATAATGTAGACGCATTTTAATGTTCACACAAATTGACACATTTTATAGCATCAGAACATCAGACCCATTCTCAAGTGAAAAGTAAAAAAAAATATTTTGCTACCTACTGCTTTGGCAATGTATGTCATCCCTGTGTCATCCCTGTGTCGTCCCAAAAAAACCTTGAAAATTGCCCATGTTCACTGAACATGCATGGGCAATTTTCAAGGTTTTTTCAGTATTCAGACCTATCAGAAAAATCCATACCTACTTTGTGCAATTTCTTTTACGACATTTGCGAAATACATTTTCCAAATCATATAATTTAGCATGATCGAGCTCATGTGTTATATGGCCCTGCAGCCTATATGTTTAAAGTTACAGGCAGCTGTCTGGAAAGCAGCCATCTTTAAGGTGCCTTCTTCAATGTGAACGCCAACAAGTCTTTGAGCTGCTTCCAAGGGTGAGTCTGAACTGATTTGATTTGTAGATGCCTGCAATCCTTTGGGATAACTATTTGTGACGATCCAGGGTTCAAATAGAGGATCACACCTGCAGCTGCCTCAGAAAGAGATATTTAGCCAGCTGGGCATGAATGTGTGACATGCTTTTGAAAGATTGGTTTTTCACCAATCAGGTTAAATTGTCCGAGTGCACACACAACACAACACAACACAACACAACACAACACAACACAACACAACACAACACACACACACACACACACACACACACACACACACACACACACACACACACACACATCCTACCCGCCCATCATAGGTACACCAAGATAAACAGATAGAGAATTGTAATTCTCCTGCCTGACTGAGGAATCTTCTCCCATTTTCTACCCAATTGTACTTGGCCATGGCCAATTCCCCCTACTGTCCCGGTCGTGGCTCCACCCCCTCTGCCGATCTGGGGAGAGTTTTAGACTAGCACATGCGTCCTCTGATACCTGTGTGTACAGTCGCCAGCCGCTTCTTTTCACCTGACAGCGAGGGGTTTCACTGGCAGGACGTAGCACATGGGAGGTCACGCCCGAAAAGGCGCCCGCGATCGACCAGAGAAGGCACTAGCGCAGCGACCAGGACACATACCCCACCGGCTTCCCACCCGCAGACACGGCCGATTGTGCCTTTATGGGCACCCTACCAAGCCGGAGGTAATTTGGGGGCTCGAACCTGAGACCCTCGTGTTGCTAGGCAGGGAATCTACCACTGCACTACCCGGACACCTGCAGAACCATTACAATAGATGTGGTCTACACATAATCGATTTTACACAGTTTTACAATATGAGTTATCAAATGATATTAGAGGAGTGCTGTTTGAATTGTGAACAGTTTGGACAGTTTGTTAAACTGTTGTGTGCTCAATCAGTCTGACATTCTTCCAATTCAGGGTATTGACCTTATTCGATTGACGTCACTCACGTACGGGCACGCCCACCGCCGCCATGTTCTCGACATAGCGCTGCAGCTCTTAAGTGACAACCTATGTGAGAGCAGTGTTTATAGGAAGCTAGCCGCCGTTAGCGTTACCTGTATCGTTCCAATTGTGTTCGGATGGTGACCTGCGTTAGGCATGGCTGTAGTAATGACAGCAATAAAGTCCCCGTGGTTTGTTTCTATCTCTACCGTCCACAGACGTGAAGGGAGCGAGACTGAGGATACGTCAGCAGCACAGGAGATGTGTGTGGATAGTTGGGAGAGACAGGTGAAACTTTCTGACAGCTCCTCACAGCTTTTCTTTTGTTTATTATTACAGGCATTAACGGCAGCATACAAACAACAACTTTGGGTTTTTTATTGCTGTCATCACTATCGCTATTTTGTAATGGAACAGAAACGACAATAAGGCCGTTACTATTAGTTGTCAGCTGCAGGATGGTATGCCAACAATATGGCGCCGTCCGGGGTTAGTGAATAAGGTCTATTGGTTGTCTTGAAAGTCAGTGGGTGATGATGAGTGGACAACAGCCAGGATCAGTACTGGTTTCTGTGTGCCATCATCTGTGATACCTTGAAATAGGGGAAGTGTTCAGTCATGAAGCTGTAGATCTCACTGACTGGCAGACTTTGTGTGTTGCTGTTCCTCAGAGCCATGAAGATCAGGATGCTGCAGACAGGAACCAGACAGTCACATGTATTATACATCATCATGGTACCGGCAAACACAAGCACTAGCATGTTGGACCTGAGCATTGAGAGCTTGGCACATGTTGAGGCTTCTCTTAGGTATTTCCAT
>NC_139642.1:21961766-21979266 GCF_964638095.1 Poromitra crassiceps | reverse complement strand
AAAGCACGCTCATTAAAAGCACCAACAAACCATGGCCATGAGGTCACTCAACGCCAAATAATGCTGAGAAAGACTGAAAGTGGAATCAATCTCCCTTGTGGTGTGTGTGTGTGTGTGTGTGTGTGTGTGTGTGTGTGTGTGTGAAAGAGAGAGAAAGCATGACAGAAAGAGAGAGCGAGAAATAGCAATCGTCCGTCTCTCAGCTCAGATCAAAGGAAGCTCAGGTGTCAAGGTCAAAGTTCACCGATAGCCTTTCTCACTGTCGTAGCAACAAATCCTCTCGGCTGCTGGAGAGACACAATGCTGCAGAGTGCAGACAGAGGGGGCGCAACTGAGCAACGGAGGGAATTCTCTGGCTATTTCAGTCTGTGAGGTACATAGAGACATACACTGATCATCATACAATCAATAAATGGTTCAACTGTGAGATTATAGTCACGACAAAGAGAGGTGCTAAAACAACATAAAAATAGATTGGTGCTAAAGGTTCAAACGAAACTGTGTCACTCCTGTATCAGTGTGTTTCATTAGTTTGTGTTTGTTGCCATGTACAGATTTATATTACTGACGAATCATGAACAATGCTGATTGCTCATCGGTTGACAGGTAGGTATTACTGCCAACCCTTATTGCCACCGTGGCAACAGTGGGATGTTATTGAAGATAAAATCTGGAAATGTTCCATAATATCCTCGAGGTTATCCTCGAGGTATCTTCAGACAGAATGTTGTATGAATCAATTGTGATGGCGTTCAGATGACACACACAGAAAGGATACACATGACACCTCCGATACATCCCAGTTGAAAAAAGGAAAAAAGTTTTTCCGTAGTGTCATCTTCCTGTTTCATAATGACGGGATTGTCTCCGGTGGATCTTGGCTGGTTTCTGCTCTCGGTTGTCACCGCCTGGAGAAACAGCTTTGAGCGTACTCTGTTTGACTGGCATGAGTAATGAGCTATGAACATATACTTTTTCACTTTCATCAATCATGTAATTAGTTGGATTTCTCTGCATATTTCCTCTTCACTGTGTCGGGACATGTTTCACAGTTTACTGCAACGAGGCTGCAGCAGCCGTGAGCGTTCTTCGGCCAAAAAAAAAGGGAGCAAAAACAAACACCCTCTTGGGAGAAACTTAAGTGGGGTTTTGACATTGGTTTGACACAGATCTAAACCACAGATGTAAACCACAGATTGAAATCGGGTTTTGCTGGGAAGAAGACAATGAATGTGAACAGGCTGTTGAGAGCGGCAACAGTGACATAAGCAGTATCAGTAACAGTGGAAAGAGGAGGGAGAATAAAGACGTGTGTATGCGTTAAACGGCCTGTAATTGTGCAACATAAACTGTTCAAAAATGAGGTCATTTTTAGACACATAAATGAATTAAATTATTTCTGAAAAGGTGATAAACTAACTGACAACTGTTTACTCAAAGAGTTCATCCACAAAACACATGTGAATGGAAAGCTTGATAGGAAAATTCCAAGGACACTTTCATTTTAAATTGTGAAAGTGACAAAAATTGCCCAAACTAGAGACTCCACACTGGGAATGAATGGGAAACTAATTTAAATGGAAATAAAATGAATGCTCGTTTGGATACAAAACCTCATAGAAGCAAATATCCTACAGAACATCAAGTCAAGTCAAGTCAAGTCAAGTCAAGTCAAGTCAAGTTTATTTGTATAGCCCTAATTCACAAGCATGTCCCAGAGGGCCCCAGAGTCATCAGCTGTCAGTGGCAATGTCACAAATAGCCATGATCTCTGCATATACATTTTACACTTTTAATTTGAATGTTTGCTAATATTGATTGAACTTGATTGAACTGTTTGTAGATCGTGGAGAATGATTTATTGATAAGGTGTCATGCACACTGTGGTGCCCAGCCCACATGGGCCTACAAAACACAGAGAGAATACAGCGATAAAAGAAACAATACAAACGTCACAGGAACAGAATAGCACGTGTTGTGTTTTAATGAGTGAGTATTTGTCTGAAGCGTTCCTGACATACCTGTCGTGTAAGTTTTCCTGGCGCCTGGAAGCTGTGCCACCTTCTCATCTCCCCAGAGCCTCACCCTTCAACTGTCGCACGTGGTGAGAAAGTATTTCTCATGGGCCTCATGCAGTAATGTGATGCACACTCCAAATATGCAAATCTTTCTGCCGCTTATGTGCCAATGCCAGTGTCAAGTGTTGTCTCCGATTGGCCAAGACCAAATGTCATGTCAGGTAAAAGCAAGTCAACAAGGTGCAGCCAAGACAGTAAGCATTGTTGGTATTCTTTTTTTTTTTACATTTGTTTTTACAATCGCAAACATTCAGATCTTATCTTCATGATTTGCTATCGACTATGTGATTGAGATGTCAGTTGTCAACTTGTCACTCATCTGGTCCTCCACAGGTAAAGAAGAACCAAAACCGCACACCTCCTAACTGGGAACGACATGAAAGTGGTTCCCAGGATAGGAGGTTTCTCCAAAAATTTCACATCAAGGACCGCTAAACTGACACAACGCAAGCCACAGACCCACAGCTGATAAGATTTTGTCCCAGGGTCCCCCATCTGATAGACTTTCTCTAATAAAACATCTAAAAGCAACCAATCCTATGAAACCCATGATGAAAAATAGTCATGCATTCTATCATTGTGTTATTGGGATGGAATTGTAGGGAAAATAAATTATTCCCCTTTTTTGCTGGGGACCCCCCTGGAAGCCCCTCAGTGACCCACTTTGAGAACTACTGCCTTAGAGAAAGGTTAACTAAGGTGGAGTGTGGTGCACGGTCACACCCAACGTCACCTCATGCATTATCACCTCCACTGAACAAACCACAACAATGCCATTGAGCATTGGATTGTTTTTTCTGCGCTGACAGGTTTAACGATCGCAAAAACAAAGTCACATTTCTCACAATAATACAAGTTCTTTTGAAATTGTATTATTCAGCTTTGTCTCAAAACACATTTTCTATCAGATTAAGAGAAGTTGAGTTGCTTACACACAGTGTGTTTTTCAGAGACAACTTTCAGTAATCTTCTCTCTCCTTG
The DNA here is from genome assembly GCF_964638095.1 of Poromitra crassiceps. Taxonomy (NCBI): domain Eukaryota; kingdom Metazoa; phylum Chordata; class Actinopteri; order Beryciformes; family Melamphaidae; genus Poromitra; species Poromitra crassiceps. The sequence goes on along the minus strand of NC_139642.1, from coordinate 21,976,207 downwards.
CCACAAGCTAAGGTTAATACACGGCATTATCAGGTGAAGCTAATTATCTTCGATGTTTATGATTGTCAGACAACAAGAACAGGCAGGTATTTTGTCATAAGCGTGATCAGCTGATATTGACATTTTTGTAAAGGCTCTCTGGTGGAGCAGGTGTACAAAGTTCAAAAAGGGCAGCAGGCAATCCACAAGTGCAACAAGAATACAACTGCTTTCTCACAATCACTGTCCAATTACTGAATGATAAATATGAAGACAAACTGAATAGCAGAAATGGAACAGAAGAGAATCACAGAGTTAACGCTGTAGAGCAGCAGCTGGGCCCCCGGTATTTTCACATGACCTAATCTGGCCCCCATTCAAAAGAGTCTGGACACACCTGCTGTACAAGCAGCTGTATCAACACCAAAGACACATATCCAAACATCCAAATATGAGAAGACCTTCCAAACAACTCACCCAACCCCTCAAAGTCAATAATGTGCCATGATGTCTCTGTGTGAGTTTAGTAGTTTCACTCAAACTTTGCTGCCCGGTCCTGGAGCCCCTCCTGACGTCCGGAGCCCATTTCCCTCTAGTAGCCGAGGCACCTGAAGCTCCTCCACCTGAAGCACCTCCACCTGACAGCGCGGCAGCTCGATCAGATCCACTGTCTAAATGTGTATGGAAGAGGCTGATAGGATGGTTTCACATTTTGGCAGCGGAGAATATCATCTTCATTCTCTCCGTGTGTGTCTGTGTGTGTGCGTGTGCGCGTGCGTGAGTGTGTGTGTGCGTGTGTGTGTGTGTGTGTGTGCGCGTGCGTGCGTGTGCGCGTGCGTGTGTGTGTGTGTGTGTGTCTGGCACTAGTCCAGGCCATCGCAGCAATAAGATATACAGAAGGAGAAACCTGCCGCAACAGGTTGAGAAAGGTGCACGGCTGGAGCCGGTGGCAGCTGGCAGCGCTCTCTTCCTCCCTCCATCACTCTTTCTTTTGCCTGACTGAATGGTTACTTGTGTGAATAGGACACAAGATACACGAGCCATCACATCCAGTGGCAGAGAGTGGGCACCCTGCCCTGCTTTCAGAGCTCGCCCCGTGGCAAAGGCTCCACTCGCTGTGATCTGGCTCCTCTCTCTCTCTCACACACGGCTCATTCACATAATAGTGTGTGAGTAAACACACACACACACACACACACACACACAAACAGTGACGATTGTGCGTCTAAGAATGCACATGTACGTCAATGCATACACTCACTCACTCATTCACTCACACACACACACACACACACACACACACACACACACACACACACACACACACACACATGGCGTGGTGATCCGTTTGCCAACAGAGGTGACTCACATACACCAATATGGCAGTCAGTCAAGAGTTCACATGAATGAATGAATGAATGAATGAAAAAAATGAAGCTTTAAAACTGGAGCAAACTGAACCAGAAACGCCGGACACTCAAGTAAACAGAAGCAGGACAATAAGCAATAACAAGCCATCATTTTCAATCTGCAGTGCTGTAACCAATGGGAGGTTTAACGTCAAAACAGTCAAATGGACGTACCCAATCCTGGAGGTGAAGTCAGACTATATTCCCGGGTGGGACGGCAGCACCATCAGGCAGCTCCTGCACCGGGATGCTCCGCGGGGGCGTCGGTTCATATAAGCACTACTGGCCTTTTTCCTTGGGCGACCGTTTGGAACCTCAACTTGAGCGCTTCTATGAAACGTTCATAGTGACAGATGAAGACGGGAGGAAGAATGTTACCTAGAAAGGCACAAAGAGAGAGGGAGGGAGAGAAATAAAGAGAGAGAGAGAGAGAGAGAGAGAGAGCGAGTGGGCGAGAGAGGCAGTAGAGGTATGTCAATACAGGTAGATTCCTATCCTATCCTCCCAATGAACCAGGAAAACAGGCCGTAGCTCTTAGCTATACTTTTAAACAAACCCTGTCCTCAGCGAGAGGGCGAGGCCCGAGTGACAGAGAGACGAGGGATGAGTTACAGATTGAATAAACTCTTGTGTTACAGAGCAGAGGCCTCCGCAGAGCCCGGCGAGCGCTGCAGGCTCTTTCTGCCAAGCTGCACACAGCTTTCCAACAAGAGGGTGTCATGTGGGAACAGATTCCAGGGGGCACTTCAGTGAAAGTGCCATTGTCTTCTGGGTCATGATAATTGCTGCTGGGGTCCACAGGTGTTCTCAGTTGCAAGATCAAGTTTGACAGAACGAGAGTATTTTATACTCGCTTTTATCACGTTAGAAGCGAGGGAATGTTTTCAAGGCCCTGTTTCGCTCCTGGTCGAAGATCCACTGTGCTATGGTCACACTTTATGTTTGAGAGTCCAATGTTGAGACGCAACTTCCAATCAGCGCCTTGGGATAACTCTTGTTATGATTTGGCGCTATATAAATATAAAATTGATTGATTGATTGAAATTGATCAAGTGACTATAATAATAATAATAATAGTAGTAGTAATAATAATAATAATAATAATAATAATAATGATAATAATAATAATAATAATAACCACAGCAATAATAATAATAATCATAATAATCATAATCATAATAATAATACTAAGTAACTATAATGTGTCGCTAAAACATCTGGGTTTTAGAGATTAGAGGATACGAGCATGGTTAGGGTTACATTCTGTGGAGTTTCACCAAATAAGTGACACTTTGTTGAACATGATAGTTGATAGTCACCTGATACACCTTGGATATCAACACTAGACTCACCCTCGAAATAAAGTGTTGCCGGTGTTATTAACTAAAGTACACTTTAGATGTTCAGAGTCATTAATGTGAGTCAAACTGTCCCAAGTAACTGCAAATATTCATGAACCCCTCAATCTATTTACCAATTTAGTGTTTTTTAAAAACTCTGAGGAAGTTGCCCAAACCAACCAATTAACAACGAGATGTCAATGCAACTTCTTGATGCAGGTCATTGGTTAATCAGTGTTACTCATGTTTTCAGCATATTTCCAGTAGCTACATAATATTACCTAATCAATATGTCAAGAAAAATACAGTTTGTAGTGATGATCTGTCAGAGACGGAGGATGTGTTGACTCACAGATATTTGTGTGTGCTTGTTGTATTAAATTCTGCTATATGCAAATCAGCATCTTGTCATACAAATGGAATTCAATCATGGTTTCTCAGTATATTAGCTTATCTGATGGTTTCTATCCTCATCATTTGATGTGTAAATGACTCATTTGACACATGGCAGTCACTCAGCAACATGGGTACACCTTAGTCCATCTTAGGTGATCTCTCCCTTTTGATTGGCCCATAAAATTACAAACCTATAGGAACGACAACCCATTTTAAAATAAAAACCGTAAGAACTGTTGGAGTTAGTGATGTAATAGCCTACTGACAGTTACTAATACACCGGTGGTTCCAAAATTGGGGTATGCGTACCCCTAGGGGTAAAATGGAAAAATTGAAGAATAAATCATGAAAATAAATGAAACGTTAAAATAATTCTGCTCAGGAGGCACTAATTGCAACTCTTACACTCTATTTCTTATTTTGTAATGTTATATTCTTCAAAAGGTGGGTTAGCCTATCATTCATTCATTGCATCCTATGTTTTATCTTGCAGTTTTCTAAGCAAAATGTAGTCGGGTAAAGGGGGTACTTGGATTCAGAAATCATAGAAAGATGGTACTGAAGCCAAAAAAGTTTGAGAACCACTGCATACAGCATGTCATGCAGATAGTCTCTCCAGCCAGTCTATCTCTTCCACAGTCTTCCAATGCTCCAGAGACAGTCTTTACTTCAGCCCCTTAAAATGTGGACAGCGGAAGTTATCATCTTCCAAAGATAAAAACAATTCAGACCGGAAGGAAGTTCGATGGTATTCGACCAATCACGAATCTCAGAAACACATGACTAAGGCAGGTGATTGGGGGAAAGGAGCAGATATCCCGCCTTATTTTAACTGGACATCCTGCCTTATTTTTTGACCAACTTTGAAAGCTGCGAAGTACAGACAGGTAGGAGTTGTAAATTGTGGGAGCCAATGCGTCTGTCTTGAAAGTTTCTGTAAACATTATTGGAATATGCAAAATCGTCACACTGTTCTTCCGTAAGAAATGATATCACTTGCCGTGTTGGTGGTGGTGAAAAACACTGTTTCAGAGTCTTTTGCGCTGGACTGCTTATATTTGCACTGAGCACTTGTGCCACCGTGAAGCAGGTATTGTCATCCTGGAAGTGGAAGATTTCTCTCACTCCCATCACTTCACCAACCACCGGATGAATGTGATCGTTTAGAACGGCTTTTGGCTTCACTGTGGGAGACAAATACTTGGGCCTATAGAATATTTAGGTTCGTATACCAAACATACGTCTGCTTGTTGAGAAGAAGGTGATGAACGACTCGTTTTCAACTTTTTCCACTGCTGCATATATGCCTGTGAGGTTTAAATTAAGGTATGATGCTGATGATGATGATGTGCTGCAACCTGACCACTGTGAAGTTTCTAAACAAACTGTTATTGACAAAACTGTCTTCTTCTGCCATAGATTGATCTTTGTAGTCAACTGAATCAGAGTTGCTGGGCTGTTTTCTCTTGCCTCTCCAAACACTGCATGGAAATCACTCTGAAGGAGTTTCTATTTCAGACCACAACTTGATGCTATCTTCACCTGACACTTTCATGCCAAAATCGCCTTTGCCTCTGTTCCTCATGAAGCACCAGAACGTTTTGCTGTGAAGCTGCCAAATGTGGCGTCCCTCAAAGTCCCTGAGGTCACTTTTGCAAGCCGTGGTAGACAAAGTGAATTGAATCAATTCAGTCCAGGATTTTTATACATGATACTGTAGGATGTTGATTTGTTCATTATCTTAAGGTCCATACCTGTGCAAAAACATGTGCTTTCAATAATGCTTTGTATCCTTTATTTTGGGCTGTTACCTGAACCCACACTTAGGCTACCTGAACCCACTGTTTATTTTCCTCAGTAATCTATCATCTTAACTTCCCTGCCCTCCTGGAGACACATTCTGTTCTCTATATGTATAGGTTAAGTTGGGGGGAGGGGGCACAAGGGTAAGTAACATATTGCTTGCTAAATGAGAAAGAGGCATGTAACGTGTTAATAGTGCCAATGGAAAATGTCTAATTCATATCTAATTCATCAGAAATTGTGATTTATGAGTGTCTTTTGAAAACTCAAATGAACACATCCACAGTCCCTGGGGCACCAAGATTTATGACAGAATAATTTACTTTTTGGCTCACGGTGAGCTTATATAAAGTAATCACTTTGCCTGTCCCAGTGATATTCCATAATATAAAAACTGCAGCTGTCTCCCCATAAGACAGGAAATGGGGTACAATTTGCATTTAGCTAGTCCTTTCAGGCCCTTCTTTGAAAACTCTGGATCAGAAACACTGCAGTAAAGCACAGTAGCCTACAACTCATCTATGGAAAAGTGGAAAAGTACTGTATGGAGAAAGAGGAATACAACACTAACAAGCTGTAAGCTGTCACCAAGTCACAAAAAGGGACTGCATTGATATATTTTGTCCATATTTCCATCATGTACCGCAAAATGTTGCAAAAGACCAACAATCCTCAAGACAAGTCAGATGAGTATGAGCAGGACATGACATTTCAGAAAGATGTTGACTTCCCTCACATGCATCACACCTTCAATAATCCCCATGAGAACCAACCTAGAATTCAACAAGAGTGAGAAATGATTTGTCCTTTGAACAATATATCTTTAGCAGAATGCATGGATTATATGGATTATATATGTAGACTGTATAAGTCTATACAAGGGGACAGAAGACAAGTCCTAAAAGAAATGATGTTGGGAGAAGGCAATGGACTGAGCCCATTATCAAATTTAACAGTCTCCACAGAAAGTGGGCAAATATATATATATATATATATAGTTTCTCTAGAAATGTCCAAACTCATTGGAAAGATGTATTAATTTGTTATTATGGAATGGTATTAAGTAGTGTCCTCTGAGAGAGTGGCGTCAGCGGAGGACAAAATGCGTGACTCATTAGCCAATGAACAGCCAGGAAGGGGTCTCGCGCTACTTTTGAATGCTAAAATAAAGCTCATAATGTACAATTTGATTAAAAAAAAAAAATCTAAGTACAACACAAACTGTCCATTTTGCTGCAACTCGACAGTGCTGCTTAATCCAGGACCTTACTTCCTGGAACTCTTGAGAGTAAAAAACTGGTCCATTGGAGTGAATGGAGATGTCGCGCCTCTTCTATATACACGGCTCTGGCATTAAGGTTTGAACGTGCAATACAGACACAGAATTAGCTGTTTAACACTGGATTAGGCAAAGGTCAGCCACTTGGTTGGGGTTAGGGTTTGGGTATTGGGACAAGGTTAGAAACCGAACGGAAGAGCTTGTCACTGCTGTGCCTCAGTCCCAGGTCGTCACTGTTGGTGCCTCAGTCCCAGGTCGTCACTGTTGGTGCCTCAGTCCCAGGTCGTCACTGTTGGTGCCTCAGCATGAGGTTATGACCTGCTTGGTTCAGTGTGATTCTTAAGTTAATCGAGTTCAGATCCATCACAAATATTTACAAAAGGCGAACCAGTGTTTCCAGTCAGCAAGTCCAGCTGGTTGCCTATAGGAACGTCACAATGTCAGGCTGCATATAAAGCTGCATATGAAACTGCCTCAACACTTATCAACAGGCTCCAGTGCATAGCAGGCTGTGTTGGTTGGACTGTCTAGTCCGTGTCTAGGAGAGATTTAAAATAAAATACCAAGATGGCTGCAAGCCCCATTGTTCATCTCTCCCCCTCTTCCTGGCATTGGTCTTCACTGTTTCCGTTTCCACGTGTTCATAATCAAGGGGTGTTGGTGACATTGGCCCAGCTGGGAAAGGTGTTGAGCTGGAACATGACCGTGCCCCACGTGTTTAGGGCGATGTTGATGGTTATGACTCCAACAAAGTTCAGAATGAATCCAGCCTTGGCCTGCAACCAATAGGAGCATAATGGGTTTTCGGTACCAAAATGATATTTGAAGACTAAAAATACATTTGCTGGGATACAGTATTATTACCACTGTGTCAAGGTGCTGAGGCATGGATACATTTGATTTACTTTAGATTTCACCATAAGTTTCATATATATATTAAAATGTGAACCTAAATGCCTCCAATTCCTTGAGATCCATAATTGGTCTGTCATGTTTTGCAGAGGACCCCCTAGTAGGACGTTCACATGAGGATGCATACTGTACCAGCGTATCTCAGACTCAGACATGAGCTTTTGTGTGTGTGCTGTAAACATGCTAAGGTTCCCTATGGTCCTCTCCTCTAGATGGAGAAGTGAAGGCTCTTACCATGTCCATGACTTTAAGGTTGCCGTAGGAGAAGGCGATGGCGTTGGGCGGGGTGGCCACAGGCAGCATGAAGGCCAGGGAGGCACAGATGGTGCAAGGCAACATGACGTACAGCGGGTGCAGCTTGATGGCGACGGCCTGAGGTGAAGAGGTTCACACAGATGTTAAACAGGCCTGGGGTGAAGAAGTTCACATAGATGCAGTAGCGGAGCGTACACCGGGGCAGAGAGTGCGCCCGCCCCGGGCCCACTCCCATAAAAAAAAAAAAAAAAAAAATTGCATGCCAGGCCAGGCCAGGCCTGAGTGTGAGAGCAATTCAATCAATAGACAATAACATTGGTGTGTTTAAAATGAGATATTCCACTAAATATGGCTAAAACAGATTCAAACATGCAAAAAAGGCAAATCTTTCTTTGCCGCCGGCCTTAATTGGGGAAAAAAAAAGAAAATGGGATGGGATGGGATGTGGGGGCCCCCTAAGAGCTTCGCCCCCCGTGGGCTGATAGGGTCGCTCCACCCCTGCACAGATGTTAAACAGGCCTGGGGTGAAGAGGTTCACACAGATGTTAACAGGCCAGGTGAGGCGTTTTAGAGCAGTGATACTCTTGTGACCGATGCAACTGGTTTACATCAAACAGACCGACTGTTCCTCTGGTGTAGATACATGGCCCATCAAAGTGCTGTTAAACCAGTGGTGCCTAAACTATGGCCTGTGGGCCAACTGCAGCCCGTTTAGTATATATACATGTATATCATCATATATAGCTACATTGACCCTGAAATTTGGTGAAATTATCTTATCTTGTCTTAACCTATTGGAACAGAAACCAATAGCTGACCATTTCTGACTGTTTTAACTTGAATAGTCTACCTAGAGATGGACACATTGCATCAGTTGTGGACGAATGTTGCAGACTGCCTTGTCCCTTTCTTAACCTTTTCTGCTGTTCTTATTTTTTTTTACAGAGCCTTTTATTTTACACTGTTTTTTTTATACTGAATTTTTGGTGAAATGATCTCTGTATTAAGCTCTTGGCAGAGAAACCAATAATTAAATTGAAAATAACATTTTAAAATATACAAAAATACAGCCAACAGCCTTTCTGCGGGTATCAGTGCATATGAAACCAACACATCCTCTTTAAAAACGGTAAAACTCCACTTGTTTGGGGTTGGCAACATCAACGTCACATGACTGACACAAGTGTTTCGATAAGACAAATCTCAGAGAGAAAGAAGGGGGAGAGAGAGAGAGAGTTGTGTCTCTGACGGTCTCTCACCATGGAGGCCAGTATAGGCAGGAAGAGCGTTGTGGTGGCGGTGTTGCTGGAACACTCGGTGAACATGGCCACCAGCAGACACAGCAGGATGGAGATGGCAAAGGGCGGAATGCTCTGCAGGGGGGCCAGACTTTCTCCCAGCCACGTGGACAGACCAGAAGTCTTTATCCAGAGGTATAACAAAAAATACAAGTCAGCATCAAAAAGTATGAATATGGGATTCTCTTTAGAAAACTAGAGTGCTTGATGATCATTACCTCACTACCGCGGGCCAGCGCAAAGCCCCCTCCCAGAAGCAAAATTATACTCCACGGCATCTTCTCATGGACTATATCCCAGTTAAGCAGCGTCGGAGGGGCTCCAAGGGCTTTTCCTATTGGAGCAAGGAGGAGATGTTGAAGACGATGGTGAAACAAATCTTTACAACGGACAGTTTATTTTCAGCCATTGGTTAAGAGATTGTGGTATCGCTAACTTAACTATGGTGGAAGCAGCTTTTTACTGTCTAGATAGGACATTATGACAGCGAAGGTACTCCATAAAGATGAAAGGAAATGTGATAAAACTCACAATTAAAATGTGTTGTTTTAAACCGAATTCATGCGGGTTCATAGGTTTTTGCTGATAATCCCCTGTCCTCGTTTTTCGTTCGAAAAATGGACTTTGACGCAAAATGGCACCTCAAAGTCTGCCTCACACTTCTTATTCAACAAAGTGTGTTTCATCTTTGTGGCATGGCTCTGCGTACAAAAGACAAAACGTACTGCTTTGGGACTGTCGGAGGAGCAGCGATAACCGTGTTGCTCATAGGCACCCTCAGGCCACCACGCTCAACTTAAGTTACCCAGAGGGAATGAGTGCATGTATTGATTCAAAAGTCATTTGTCTAAGGAACGGTACAGCATGCCGTGTTGCACAGGCTTGACCTTGAGGCTATCAGGCTACAGATCACCCTCGGGTGCCTCTGCAAGCAGCTGGGATAGCGTTTATTACAACGCAGTGAACGCACTGAGTCAGCTCATGTCACACAAGACAGTAAAAGTTATTGTCTGTATCTCCTTAGTATCCAGATAGAGACGGCACCGTAAAAAACTGACTGCACTCATCATCGTATCCTCTTGTCACAGACTTAACACACCATGCAAGCAGAACATGTGATGCAACAGCAAATACACTGGGACACTTCCGATTGTGCTGTGCAGACGTGCAGAGCGGGGCCCCGAAAGAGGATCAAATTGCCCCCCCTTTTGCTTGAACATACACAAGTTCCCTGTTGCGATGTGCTGACGTACATACTGTAGTTTCCATTCAGATTTGATCATTGTCACTTAAAAACATGCAGGATAAACATGAAAAAATACATCCAAGATGTCCTAGAGAGAGAGAGAGAGTATTTGGTGCACACACAAAATGATCAAGAACATGCCACCTACCATCGTCCGATGTCCCGCCACATCTGGGGAGCGTGGATGGGATACAGAAGAAGAGTGTCGACATCAGTATGGCCACTGTGCCGTCAGTGACATACCTGTTGATGGATAAGAAAAGGGCTTGAACATTATCTGTGATTGACATTTTTTAATAGACCTAAGCTAGTATTGTGAGCAGAGCCTAGCATTATAACGACCCAAGACTCGGCAGATGGTTACGAGGTTGATCAAGTCACAAGTCATCAAGAAGTGATCTGACATCAGACCAGCACTCAAAAACACAATGGCTACTGTAGTTTGTGTCTGAGTCACAGGGGGGTGTGGCTGTCATGGATTCATTATTACATGTAAAACACTATTAGACCACTCTTTGTTTTCTGCTCCTAGATTTGAACCAAATGTTCTGATTAAGAGATGATTGAATTAATTCCCCCGGGAGTCATGGCATTCCTCATACTCACGGTTTGTCCTTGTTGAAGAGCACAGTGGCCCAGCCAGGCATGAAGCCAGGCTCCCTGGTAAACCACAGAAGAACCAGCAGCGTGAAGATAACCAGCACACAGCCCTCAGCGAAGCTCATGCTGCCCAACTTTTTGTACTCATCTTTCATTACCTGGTACGCCTCCTTGTCACCACCTTTGTGTGCGCCGCATCCAAAGGACTTTTTTAAGCTGGAATAGTACAGTGAGAAATTCTGATCAATTATCTTTGTTCATAATGTTGAAGTTATGCTATTGTTATTAAAAAAGAGAGTATATGACACGGATCCACGAGACTTACTTGAAGCCCAAATAAATGAACTGCAGCCACAACCAAGAGAGGGCAAGCATTAATACCATGTTGGGAAAAGAGAAGCCAAACCAGCTGGCAAAGTTGATGATATCTCCATTTCCTGGAAAGAGTCTGTTGGTAAAAAGCTAGCATTAGCAGACGTCTGAACAGAAAGATTATCAATGTGGTCACCATTATTATTTCATACTACAAATGATAAATCATATCTGATGAATACAGTAATTTTGTGCCCATATTGGCAGAAATCTTGTGGAAGAATCTTTCTAAAGACCTTATAGACTGCAAAAAATATTTGAATCTCCTGATTTGACCTAACTCTTCGAACATGTTTTGAAACTTATATTGTGTATAGAAGCTTTCTAGTGTGTACGTGTGTGTGTGCGTGTGTGTGTGTGTGTGTGTGTGTGTGTGTGTGTGTGTGTGTGTGTGTGTGTCTGTGTGTGTGTGTGTGTGTGTGTGTGTGTGTGTGTGTGTGTGTGTGTGTGTGTGTGTGTGTGTGTGCGTGTGCGTGCGTATGTGTGCACAGGTCCTACTCATCGATCTGGCCCTTGAGGATGACGTTGGGTGTGGTTCCTGTGAGGGTGGCCGTGCCTCCGATGCTGGCAGCGTAACACACACTCAGGCTCATGCCTTTGGACAGGTTGACATACTTCAGCTCCCTCTTCATCCTGATCAGCTCCACCTCTGGGCTCCTGTCACCAACATCTGGAGGAGAGAACTGAGACTCAGACAGCTTTTCACTGGCCCACTGGACTTTTTGTAGACTCTTTTCACCATTACACAGGCTTCTGGAAAGGTTTCAAATTCTAAACACCACAAAGCATCAGTAAAGGTGATCTTTGCACTACTGTGTATGCCAGGCACCAGCAGCGTAACGAGTCAGCCCCGGGCCCCGATGCAAAATGGTCAAACCGGGCCCTGATAGGCTACTGACAAAATCTGGTGTGGGCGCACCATAACAAGAGATGACAACTGTAAAATTCGGTGATGGCGCACCTTGACAGGCAATACATTTTGGGTGGCAGCGCACCTGTCCAGACCAGAGAGATGAAAAGGGTGACGGCGCACCAGAGATGAAAACATATTGGTGACAGGCAGCACACCGACCAAGCATGGACACCGTGGAGAGGGGAGAGGTGGAGGAGGACGACCCGCTGCAGCCCGCGCCCGCCAGCGTCACAACAATAGCTGGGCCCCGTCGACGCAGGGGCCCCGTCGACGCTCGGCCACACACGAGCCGGGCGACCGGGCCCCAAGCACGCCGGGCCCCGATGCAGTCGCGTTCCCTGCATATATGGTAGTTACGCTGCTGCCAGGCACACCGTAGTAGGAGGAACAGGACAAGTCGTAAAATCAGTTAGACTCCTGCATACTGACTTCACTTTAGCAAGACTTTTAATAAATAGGCCTACAATACAAAACGTTTCGCTCAAACGACCTTCATCATACCAGGTGAAGGTCATGTCATGTCAGTTCCTCCTCATGAATATTGAAATAAAATTTTAGTATGCATAAAAGATGAACAGTTGACTGAGTAATCCACGGGTGTAAACTATTTTTATGGTGATCGTTCAGAAGATAAACCTATGTGAACAGGTTGAGAATTGCATGTACTACTGACTACTGCTTTCAGCTCCAATCATTTATTTTCTTTTCTCTTATGAAAAGATTAATCTTCCCAAGCAATAACTGATTTTTGAGGAAGAATTGTATACAATATTATACTGTTTATTATGCTGTTATTTCAAAGGAAACCTACTTGAAGTAACACCATTGTCTTCGGATTTGATTTCCATCATGTCCTTTGTGTCTTTGTCGCCATCATCTTCATCCACATTTGCTTTCGTATCTGCAAGACAGTAGAAACCAAAAAGTCATCAAATCATCTCTTAAACAACCAAAACATAAACTTTAAAAACAACTTACTCTTGACTTACTATAGCAACACGACACACACACACACACACACACACACACACACACACACACACACACACACACACACACACACACACACACACACACACACACACACACACAAACACACACACACACACACACACACACACACACACACACACACACACACACATACCCATACCCATGTTGACGCTGCTGTCATTGGGTTTGAGCTCCTTGTGGTTGCTCTCGTTGGTCTCTCCCATCTCGAAGGCCTGGTTGTGGTTGTTCTTGTGGTTGTTGTGGTTGTGGTGGTTGTGGCTGGGCTCGCTCTCCTCAGCCTTGGCCTCGGTGTCAGACAGCGTCTGCAGCACGGCGTGGGCGATGGGCAGCATCATGGCCGTGGACGCCGTGTTACTGATCCACATGGACAGAAAGGCTGTGGTGCCCATGAACCCCATCATCAGGCTGGAGAGGAGAACAACTCATCAGGAATGAAGACGGAAAAAGAATGTGAAGAGACCGGAGTGACAGATTCAACTACTGCAGGGTGAAATGATGTGCGAAGAGGCAAGGCGTCTCACAGAGCGGGCTTCACCCCAACGAGAAGCAGGACTCGAAGGGCGATCCTCTTGTGCAGGTTCCAGTGCTCCACAGCGATGGCCACCAGCAGCCCGCCAATGAAGAGCATGTTGGAGTCTTTCAGGTACTGGATACAAACCTGGATCACGGAAAAATGACTGAGAGGGAATACAGACGTTCTCATGTGAAAAAGAAAAGAGGCTCTGTCAACTAAAAAAATAAGGATATAGCTGCTTCTGGTCTGCAAATAATATGGAGCTTAGATGCTAGGCCATCAACTGTCAGCAGTATACCTCCATAGCCTACTCCTATACATACAATTCTAAGCCATCTAATTGCAGGAAATGCGCTATCTGATCAGAATCTAAATCCACAGTAGCTATACTGTAAGTATAGGTACAGTACATTCAGATTTAGTAATAGTCCATCTTAAAATGAGAAGGTGTAAATACCTCGCTTGACTCCATGATGCCCATCATGGGGAAGAAGATGACGGGCAGCAGGGCGGTCACGGCCAGGGGGATACACTCTGTGCACCAGAACAGAGCCATCAGGACGATCACATAGCCACACTTCGCCTCCTGTGGTGCACACACAAGGACAGGCTTCATTCTCGAATATCCTAAATGTGCAGTATGAGCCTATATGAGAGGGATATAGGAACTAAAAATGATGTCACTCATAAGTCAAACTTAAGTCAAACATACACACACACACACACACACACACACACACACACACACACACACACACACACACACACACACACACACACACACACACACACACACACACACACACACACACACACGTCCTTACCGGGCCTGGGATGATCAGGGGCAGCGGTAGAATCAGTAGGGGAGTCAGTACGATCAGCAGGTAATTCCTGTACCTCCACAGCCATGAAAGGCAGCCAGCCATGATCCAGATGTGCTGCGGATATCCAAAGCAGAGGAGAGGGAGCACGAGAAAGAAAAAATAGAAAATGAAATTGTGGCAGGGGGAGAACGGTTTTACAAGGTAATTGGTGACACCACTGCACCATTTAAGAGAGAGTAGCAGATAAAGTCACAATATCTGTGACAGTAACACCCAGACCAGATTAA